>NC_060148.1:156704087-157006233 GCF_021461385.2 Schistocerca piceifrons
ACAGGTGCAATCGATGTTGATGTAGCATTCTCAACATCAACGTTTTTGAGGTCCCGATTCTCGCGCAATTTGTCTGCTACTGATGTGCGGATTAGCTGCAACAGCAGCTAAAACACTTACTTGGGCATCATCATGTGTTGCAGACCGTGGTTGACGTTTCACATGTACCTGAACACTTCCTGTTTCCCTAAATAACGTAACTATCTGGCGAAGGGTCGGACACTTGGATGACGTCGTCCAGGATATCAAGCAGCATGCATAGCACACACCCGTTGGGTTCAGATAGCTCTGAGTACTGTGGGACTTAACATCTCAGGTCATCAGTCCCCTAGAACTTACAATTACTGAAACCTAGCTAACCTAAGGACATCACACACATCCATGCCCGAGGCAGGATTTGAACCTGTGACCGTAGCAGTTCCAGACTGAAGCACATAGAACTGCTCGGCCACCGAGGCTGGCACACCCATTGGGCATTTTGATCACAATAGCCATACATCAACACGATATCGACCTGTTCCGTAATTGGTAAATGGTCCATTATAGCACGGGTAATGTATCACAAAGCAAATACGTCCACACTGGCGGAATGTTACATGATACCATGTACTTATACGTTTATTACTATTACAGCGCAATCTATCACAAAGCTAAAAAAGTGGTCCAGCTAAAACATTCATATTGCTTTACGCACTACACGAATATCTAATAAAAAATGGGGGTTCCTGTTTAAAAAAACGCAGTTGGTATCCGTTTGACAGATGGCAGCGCCATTTAGTGGGCCAACCATAGCGCCATCTGGTTCGCCCCTTCAAGCTAGACAAGTTTCGCTCTTTGTAGTTTTTTCGTTTGATGCTTATTTCTTGAGATATTTGGCCTGGTCACTATCAATGGACCATCCTGTGCTTTCAGATTCATCTGAATATAAGGCTATTGTCCCAAAACCCGGTTTTTCTTTCCTTTTATTGGAAAATAATATTTAATGCAAATGTAAGTGGATGTTGGCTATACAGCATTTGTGGATGTCCTAAGATGTAATAAACTAATCGCATCACTACTAAGTGTCACAGATAAGGTGTAGCAACACAGAACAGTGCCAATCACGTAATTATAACTATCTCCAGTTGTTACATTAAATGGAACATACTAAACCACTTTCAACAATAACAAATAGGTAGGAAAACAAAATTAAAAACAATCGTTCTGAAATTAGAAATGAAGTATAAGTACAGATTTCTAAAAACGTCATGTTTATTTACACAAATTAAGAAAAATATCCACTATTCAAACACCTTTGAATAGAACACAAGAAATATTTAGTGCTCACATTCTGAGCTCTCCCAAGTGTTGTTCTTGTGTATAGAAATAACTGGAATCAAACCGTTAACACCTAATGTTTGTTTAACTATTTCATTTTGTGTAGAACTTACACAGTATTAAATGTTGAACAAATAATTAAGAGCTTTGGTGCATAACACTTATCTACATTATCTCTGAATCATGTACAGAGCTTTGAGAAACAAAAATATTTCACAAAAAATATAGCTATTGTGCATTGGTGTAAATGGCAACCAAGCACAGTGTATTTACTAGATTACACATTTTCGCATCTGACCCATTTACGTGAAGATGCACTGATGGTCAAAAATGTCATGAACACTGCCCACGAGGAGAATGAACGCCACGTTTTATGCAAATGATGCAGCAAGCAGATTACAAGTGTATGAGCAGACCAGAGATTTATAAGGAATTGTTCTATCAGTTAGATTGGCTGCAAACATGTAAATTTTATGACGAAGTGACTTTAGCATAGGGCAAGTTATAATGGCATTGCAGTCGGGGACTAGCGCCTCAACGGTGGTGAAGATGGCTGGCTGGATGTATGCTACTGTTGTGAACATCTGTGGAAGGTGCCTGAAAGGTGATAAATCCTTAACCCTATGAAAAGATGTAATGCATCTATACTTCATCACTAATCATGGCGGTCGGATACCTGCCTGCTCTGTCAAGCTTGACATTTGGCAATATGTGGCATATCTAATGACGAAAAACAATGCTGGAGCAGCCATACACGTTTTTGAACCCACAATTTAATGTACATTGTTGAACATGGGGCTCCACAAAATATGGTCACTATGTTTCCATATCGATCCACCAAAATGTTCAATTGCGACTGTAGTGGGCAAGGGATTATTCAGACTAGAATGAAGGTCAATGCAAATGTCAGGATGGGTGACATTTCCAGTTACACCAGGTCAGTTGCCACGTCCAGATATGCTATCATCTAGGTGAATGGCACCAGATGCAGGGCCCATTAGGCTATGGGGGCAGTCACTTTGGCTCCTTTAGGACATCTGGTAGTAATTGAAGGCATCATGACAGTTGCAGACTATGTGACCCTTATTGCAACTGCATAGATTCCTTCATTCCTGATGTGCTCTCTCATGTTGAAGGCATTTTTCAGCAACATAACTGTCCATGTCACATGTGCAGAACGACTGCACATTTCTCTGAGTAGCGTGGTAACTAACACTGATGTCTCGACCACACCATTTAGCTGATCTGAACGTGTGGAATACAACTGGTGTATCATACACCCAGAAACATGTAAATGATGTGTCATGTCCATATCATGTAGAATTGTCGAAGTACTGTGTTCCAAAGGTGGACTAAAATGCTATTAAGAAGGTTGCTATGTTTGTTGTTACGTTTACTAATGCAGGATTACTGCTAACAGAACACAAATGTAGCTAAACACTATCAATGACACAGTAAATCTGTTGAGAAAACATATCTGAGTAAAGTAATTGTTATAATCATGTTTCTTCAGTGTTGAGTGTACTAGCCTGAATGAAGGAAGTGCCATGAATATATTTTTACTGTCACTGTCTCTAAAATACACAGTTACGAGTAGTACATGATGATTATGTTTGGAAGAATATGCAGCGAGTCGTCACATTTCCTTGGCCTTATACTGAATATTGCATGGTACTTATGATTACTGACAAATGTACGGATTTATCACAAGTCACAATCTTCTTGTCTCAAGATCGACAAGAAAAAGTAACAGTGTTAATGACCAAAACACATTTCATTCATGTTTCTGGAGTATTTAGTAATACCATTTCTTGACATCTCAAGCTACATATATCGATTTTTATGTCACGTTATCTGTTAGCGCCCTACAGCACCCATCGTTGCACTTTTTTCACAATTCTACCACATTTTAATGTTATTTCACTAGAATTACAATTTATTGTCCCCCTGCTACATCCATTATTTTATAAGCCTTGAGGCCACAAACCGGAAAAACCTATTTGCGTAAACTAACACATGCTTGTAGTTTCTTTCTGATGTGAAGTAATGCATGTGTCTTGAGTGTACTCAAGTGAGTGAAACTTTTGTCACAGATACCACATTTGTGAGGTAGAGTTCCAGTGTGTTCTAATGCATGTGTCTTGAGATCACCTGATGTAGCAAAGGATTTCGCACAGATCTCACATTTGTGAGGTTTCTTTCCAGTGTGAATTAATACATGTTTTTTGAGATTGCGTGACCTAGCAAAGGATTTACCACATATCTCACATCTGTGAGGTTTCTTTCCAGTGTGAATTATTATATGTTTCTTGAGATCGCTTAACATAGTACAAGATTTCCCACAGATCTCACACATGTAAGGTTTAATTCCAGAGTGAATTAATGCATGTATCTTGAGACTGCTTGACAAAGCAAAAGATTTCCCACATATCTCACAATTGTGAGGTTTCTTTCCAGTGTGAATTAATTTGTGTGTCTTCAGATTGTTTGACAAAGTAAAAGATTTCCCACAGATCTCACATTTGTGCGGTTTCTTTCCAGTGTGAATTAATACATGTTTCTTGAGATCGCCTGACCTAGCAAAAGATTTCCCACAAATCTCACATTTGTAAGGTTTCTTTCCAGTGTGAATTAATGTATGTCTCTTGAGATTGTCTGCCCTTACAAAAGATTTCCCACAAATCTCACATTTGTGAGGTTTCTTTCCAGTGTGAATTAATCCATGTTTCTTGAGAGCGCCTAACACAGTAAAAGATTTCCCACAAATCTCACATTTGTGAGGTTTCTTTCCAGTGTGAATTAAGAAGTGTTTCTTGAGATCGCGTGACATAGTAAAAGCTTTCCCACAATCCTCACATTTATGAGGTTTGATTCCAGTGTGAATGAATGTGTGTATCTTGAGACTGCGTGGCAAAGCAAAACATTTCCCACAAATCTCACATTTGTGAGGTTTCTTTCCAGTGTGAATTAATACGTGTGCCTTCAGATCAACTGACCTAGAAAACAATTTGCCCCAAGTACCACCTATGTCGGTTCTGTTTGCAGTAAGTAGATCAGCCTGGGCACTGACATTAATAGCTGTAGATAAAGTTCCATAATTACTTGTTTTCTCTCTATCATCTGTCACATGTGTGTTACACCTGTCATTAGAGGACTCTTTTGAAGCTTTCCAAGTTTCCTTACATGAAGACTGCTCATTGTGTTCTGTGACAGAAACGTCTGGCTCGCTATCCAACAAGGTACTGCTTTGATGCTCATCACTATAGCCATATTTTTCATGGTTGTCAGCAGTTAAGACATGAAAATTATCGCTCATTCTCAAATGTTTTTTCAAACTAACATTACTGTGAAATACCTCACCACACCACTTACAAACATACGAAGGTGGTTGCGTTCCATCAGTGTGCGCAAACACATGCATTATGAGTCTGTATTTTGAAGGAAAGCTCTGTTGGCAGAAATTACAGCTGTATACATATAATTCCTTTTCCCATGTACTACAGTCATGTCGGGTGGCAACTGAGCATTCCTTATCAGTAGTCACATCTTCTGTATTGGTACCGAACCCATGTGTTGACTTCTCCATGTCCATCACCAACTCATCCTGGACCAGTCTATGGTGACAAGTTTCTTCACATAGTATGCCGCAGCTCCCACCAGTACTCTCTGTCAGTCTGAAGAGTGAGGAGGAGAATGTTAAATACTGAGACATACAACAAAGAAACAATATTTGAGTGACCATAAATCCAGTACTATAGGCCACAAGTCATAAAAGTGCATAAGAAATTACATATTCAGTAACTGTTACTGATTTAAAATTATAATATTCCACCATAAGCAAAGAACTGATGAGATAAAAGTGGTTTAAAACGAAAATAACAACAGGAAATTCAATAATGATTCATCTGTGTCAGTGCTGATTTGATCTGAATTTTTAGATGAGAATTAAAGTACTTCACTTTCACCTGTTACAATCTTTTTAAAATACAGTGCTACAAGTTAATAGTCTACACCAATTTATTAAATGTATCAAAAAATGTATCAGTTACATATTTTAATTAAAAATTCTTAAGTTCAAGGAATTTCAGATTTATTTAAGATAAATAATTACTAATTGTTCCTCTTCCATCTCTGTAAGTTCCTTCTCTTTGTTTTACCAACACTTTCACCTTTGGAAATGATAAATTTATTTCACCTAGTAAACATTTTTTGTTTGATTCATGAGTCATGAACTAGCGCAAGCATCAATATTTTCATAAGGTATTTAGTATGGATGGTAATCAGGTGGATAATGACTGTTTATGGACGATAAGCAACGTCACATCAATCAAGGGGGAAAAATTTGCACACTGATCAATGAATGTGAATGACACACTTGTAGATGGTTCTAATCTAAAACTGTGTTTTTGGCACTGCAACTTACATGAAGCCTTGCACAATTGGAAATAGTCTGAACAGATGGAAATGGTTGTAAATTTTCCACTACATTTGGAGTGAGCCCTTTTGAAAATTATTACATCTTCCCCAACATCTGGTCACCTGGCACTGCAGAACACCGTTGACTAAAGGAAACACATATGAATGGCCACATCATCACCCATTAAATACTGAAGGCTAACACTACATATTGAGTGGCAGTGATAACAGCTGATGCATAAGGAACTTCTGTAGTATCTGGGTCCCATTATTATCCCTGCAGTTAAACCCTTTCCCACAGAACAGAACTGTGATGGTTTACATGTCCCCAGTATGTGCATCATATTGGACATGAAAGATACGAACTACTGAAGGTGTGCAGGCTCCAGTGTTTTCTTTTGTTCTGACTGTACCTTTTCACTTTTTTGCATTGTGTTGGGTACATAGTTTTGTCTGGCATGGTATCTGATAAATTTCGAATGTTTTTAAACTCTTTATTGGAATCACACGATTTTCTTAATGTAACTAGCATCATGGTGTGCCAGATTCTACAAGTTGACAACTTAATCACTAAATATAAGAAAGACATAAAAAATATGCAAGTAAGGTTTCAAACAAATACCTTTCTGTTTCTCAAAGTACTAGAAATAGAACTTACAATTAAAATTTTATGCTATGCCAGTCAACCATAAACAAACCACAATAAGAAACAGAATTTCTGGAAAGCTTTAGCAAGAAATAAATTTTGATGTTAATTATTTATCAATTGTTTTTGAGACCACCATGTGAGCATTGTGTAGATACTCTGTGCTTGTGTCATATCCCTAATCTTTACTGTACAGAATTTTTATGGCAGGTACATTGATAAACTGTTCATCTACATCTACGAAATTACTCTGCTATTCACAATAAAGTGCCTGGCAGAGGGTTCAATGAACCACCTTCAAGCTGTCTACCAGTCCACTCTCGAACAGCACATGGGAAAAACGCACATTTAAAATTTTTCTGTGCGATCCCTGATTTCTGTTATTTTATCATGATGATCATTTCTCCATATGTAGGTGGGTGCCAACAGAATGTTTTCCCAATCGGAGGAGAAAACTGGTGATTGAAATTTCATGAGAAGGTCCCGTCGCAACGAAAAACGCCTTTGTTTTAATGATTGCCACTCCAATTCATGTATCATGTCTGTGACACTATCTCCCCTATTTCGCGATAATACAAAACGAGCTGCCCTTTTTTGTACTTTTTCAATGTCATCCGTCAGTCCCACCTGAAGTGGATCCCACACAGCAACACCCCAGAATAGGGCACACAAGTGTGGTGTAAGCAGTCTCTTTAGTAGACCTGTTGTACCTTCTACGTGTTCTGCCAGTGAATCATAGTCTTTGGTTTGCTCTACCCACAATATTATCTAGGTGATCGTTCCAATTAAGGTTATTTGTAATTGTAATCCCTAACTATTTAATTGAATTTACAGCGTTCAGATTTGTTTGACTTATCATATAATCGAAATTTAGCTGATTTCTTTTAGTACTCATGTAATAACTTCGTACTTTTCATTATTCAGGGTCAATTGCCACTTTTCGCACCATACAGATATCTTATCTAAATCATTTTGCAAGTAGTTTTGATCATTTGATGACTTTACATGACGGTAAATGACAGCATCATCCGCAAACAATCTAAGAAGGCTACTCAGACTGTCTCCTGTGTTATTAATATACATCAGGAACAATAGAGGGCCTATAACATTTCCTTTGGGAGCGCCGGATATTACTTCTGTTTTACTTGATGACTTTCCATCTATCACTACGCTCTGTGACCTTTCTGACAGGAAATCACTACTTCAGTCACACAACTCGGGGGATATTCCGTAGGCACACAGTTTGGTTAGAAGATGCTTGTGAGGAATGGTGTCGAAAGCCTTCTGGAAATCTAAAAATATAGCATCAATTTGACATCCCCTGTCAATAAGACTCATTACTTCATGAGTGTAAAGAGCTAGTTGTGTTTCAGAAGAACGTTTTCTGAAACCGTGCTGACTATGTGTCAATAACTCTTTTCCTTCGAGGGAATGTTCCAAAATCCTACTGAAAATCGACGTTAGTGATATAGGCCTGTGATTCAGCGTATTACTCCTACTTCCCTTTTTGGGTATTGGAGTTACTTGAGCAATTTTCCAGTCTTTAGCTACAGATCTTTCTGTGAGCGAGTGGTTGTATATAATTGCTAAATATGGAGCTATTTATCAGCCTACTCTGACAGGAACCTGACTGGTATACAATCTGGACCAGAGGCCTTGCCTTTATTAAGTGATTTAAGCTGTTTTGTTACTCTGAGGATATCTACTATGTTTCTCATCTTGGCAGTTGTTCTTGATTATTGGAATTCGGGAATATTTACTTCGTCTTCTTTGGTGAAAAAGTTTTGGAAAACCGTGTTTAATAAATTTGCTTTAGTGACAGTCATCAGTGACTTCACCGTTGTTATCGCACAGTGAAGGTATCGCGTCTTGCCACTGGTGTGCTTTATGTACGAACAGAATCTCTTTGGATTTTCTGCAAGAATTCGAGACAGAATTTAGTTGTGAAAATTATTAAAAGCATCTCGCATTGAAGTACGCGCCATATTTCGAACTTCTGGAAAACTTTGCCAATCTTAAGGATTTTGTGTTCTTTTAAACTTGGCATGCTTTTTTCGTTGCTTCTGCAACAACGATACGACCTGTCTTGTGTACCACGGGAGATCAGTACCATCACTTATTAATTTATGTGGTATATATCTCTCAATTGCTGTCGATACTATCTCTTAGAAAACATTGCACAACTTTTCTACACTTACATGTTCACATCAGAAGGAGTGAAGACTGTCTCTTAAAAAGGCGTTAAGAACATTTTTATCAGCTTTTTTAAATAGATATGCTTTGTGTTTCTTTTTGATGGTTGCAGTGACGATGGAAGTGCAGGTGTATTTTATCAACACACATACTACAGCCTGGACAGTAACACTGCTGATGGTTTACACTACATTTGTTAAAAATTTTGGCAAGATAGCTGTTACCTCAATTTTATTCCTTCTTTTGTTCTCTCGATTCTCAAACCAAAGAGCTGTCATTATGAGCCGGCCGGTGTGGCCGTGCAGTTCTAGCGCTTCAGTCTGGAACCGCATGACCGCTACGGCCGCAGGTTCGAATCCTGCCTCAGGCATGGATGTGTGTGATGTCCTTAGGTTAGTTAGGTTTAAGTAGTTCTAGGGGACTGATGACCATAGATGTTAAGTTCCATAGTGCTCAGAGCCATTTCTTTTTGTCATTATGAACAAAAACAGCTTCTTACACTCGATCTCTCTACTTCGGTACCCCTCTACCCAACAACTAGTTGCGTCGAGGGATTAATGGGACTTTGCAAACTTTAATCGGTCTTTTGGCTGAGGCTGGTTGCGAAGTGTCATTACATATACAGGCTAGTATTACGATGATGTAGCAACTCCCAAAGACTACTACCTCCCCCCCCCCCCCCCCCCCGGGACATATTAGTGTACCCCAACTGTCTGCATCCAGTGTAATCCATGGGAAAGTGCTAATGTGTAACTGAGGCGGAATGTGGGGACTAGCCTGGTATTCACCTAGCAGGATGTAGAAAACCATCGAAAAACCACATCCAGTCTGGCCGGCACATTGGCCCTTCGTCGATAATCCGCCAGGCGGATTCGATCCGGGGTCAGCACGCCTACACACCTACACTAATCCAGGAAGCAGTGCATTAGTGCTCTCGGCTACCCTGGTGCGTCGTTTCTTACATTACCGTGAAAATACTACATCTGGTTCCACCTACTAAGGAAACATTGTCAATGCACTTGATGCCAGGGTTGGAGACTGTTGTGAATACAAGCAAGCCTATTAAAGCTTTTATCTCAGAAATATCAATATCAAGTAAAGAAGGTATGTTCTTTTGAATATTTTTATATTATCCAGATTTTGTTTCATCACTGTTGAATCTCATCTAAAATACGTTGAGGGAAAAGTACACCTGATTTCTTGTTCTATGTCTCCATTTCTACCCAACGCATTACCACTAAGTCACAGGGCAGGAATCTCACAGCAATGTTACATTGTCTAGCACAAACATTGCTTGGGTTGTGCATTTCTCCATTTCAGTTTCCCCTACCATAAAAGCAGGAATCATGGTGATATGACTATGCCCTCTGTTATCATTATCATTTCCACCAGCATCACCCAGACCCTCTTCTGAATTTGTATCACCAATTTCAATCGTGTAATCTTGATGAATATTACTGTCATCCAGAACTTCATATATCATTTATCCAAATAAACGTTCAAGTACAGTTCTTTTACTCTGAGAACTCATGTATGATGATGATGATGATGATGATGATGATGATGATGATGATTGGTTTGTGGGGCGCTCAACTGCACTGTCATCATTCCAATTTTTACAGTCTTTTTTTACACAGTTCAATGTAGCTACTGTCAAGAATGATGATGATGACCGTGCAAACATCCAGTCATTGGGCAGAGAAAACCCCCAACCCAGCCAGGAATCGAACCCAGGATCCTACGATCCAGAAGCAGCAATGCCAGGTACTAGACCACGAGCTGCAGACAAAACTCTGTTCAGGCTGGTTTGAATGGTTAGACACACATGGCACACACTGCATATTGTAAAAGACACTGACAGAAGTCACCACAGTTATTACACTCTAATCACAACAATAAACACAAGCTGTTGATAAAAACCCCTGCTGAGTATCAATCACAGAGCGAGTGTGCTACCTCTGCAAGACGTCATAGGAACTTTATTATGAATTTACTGAGGGTAACATTGTCTGAACAACGCCCTGTCATCATTACAAGAAGTCGATCCAAAGCGTTTTAAGTGATTAAAATCAAACTGACAGTGTTCTGGTTGCTGCAGTATGCGCTCTGTACATTGCACGATGCTGTGACATTGCAGGATGCATATTAACTGGTGTCCTCACCAAGCACACTGAAATATAATTTTTCATTTTCCGCCTCCAGGTGAAAATATAGCGCTATAAGCAGTGAGAATGAGATTTCAGGGCAGGAAAATAGGAGAACGATCAGACCAATGATAATGGTGGTTCCGGTAACTTTGTTAGGATATGATCAGAAGTTACATGTTCAAAATGGTCTACTGACTCTGCAACATGTTGTGTCCATGACATGGTATGACATAGTTATCATATCCAGTGTAATCAGATTAACTGTCATCATATGATATCTTTCTGATCTGGAGTATCTGGATACATCCCCAATAAATCTTTCACATACCCCAACATCCACGTCACATGAATTTACGTCAGGGTATCTCGAAGGCCACATTTCTTGAAACTGCGAAGATATAATGCAGGTGATATTGAAGTTTACATGAAACCAATGGTTCACTCAACAACTGACATATCATCAAAATAATGGTGCACGTGTGTTCCAGAAATGCTGGAATCACGTTACATAACAAGGTCCTTATGAAGTTCACATGTGAATGTTCACCTAAGAGGTGCACGACGTGTCATTATCTCCAAGGAACACTGACTGAGAATGCAGGGGGCTTGTGAAATCACACCACAATATCACATAAGCTGGGTGCAAGGGATGGTCCTGCAAAAGATATGGGAGGAAAACCCCCATATGTGACGGTTCTGTGCATTCACAGCCCCATGCAGAGTAAAATATGCCTTGTCCATCCAAAGAATATTCCCCAGCCAAAAGTCATCCATTTCCATGGATGCCAAAAATGAAGGCAAACTGAAGGTGTTGTAGCCTATCTTGGGGGTTCTTTAGCAACACACAGGGAGCCTTATAGAGATACTAGTGTAAAATATGCCATAAAATCTGAACTGTTGACTGGGGGAGTCAGAGGCAGTGTGTGTGTGTGTGTGTGTGTGTGTGTGTGTGTGTGTGTGTGTGTGTGTGTGTGTGTGTGTGTAGGCAGGGGGAGAGAGAGGGGGGGAGAGAGAGGGGGGGGGGAAGAGAGAGAGAGGGGGGGAAGAGAGAGAGAGGGGGGGAAGAGAGAGAGAGGGGGGGAAGAGAGAGAGAGGGGGGGAAGAGAGAGAGAGGGGGGGAAGAGAGAGAGAGGGGGGGAAGAGAGAGAGAGGGGGGGGAAGAGAGAGAGAGAGAGGGGGGGGAGAGAGGGGGGAAGAGAGAGGGGGGGAAGAGAGAGAGAGAGAGGGGGGGGTGGAAGAGAGAGAGAGGGGGGGTGGAAGAGAGAGAGAGGGGGGGTGGAAGAGAGAGAGAGGGGGGGTGGAAGAGAGAGAGAGGGGGGGTGGAAGAGAGAGAGAGGGGGGGTGGAAGAGAGAGAGAGGGGGGGAAGAGAGAGAGAGGGGGGGAAGAGAGAGACAGAGAGAGGGGGGGGAGAGAGAGAGGGGGGGAAGAGAGGGAGGGGGGAAGAGAGAGAGAGAGAGGGGGGGAAGAGAGAGAGGGGGGGAGAGAGAGAGAGGGGGGGGAAGAGAGGGGGGGGAGAGAGAGAGAGAGGGGGGAAGAGAGAGAGAGAGGGGGGAAGAGAGGGGGGGAAGAGAGAG
The DNA here is from genome assembly GCF_021461385.2 of Schistocerca piceifrons. Classification (NCBI taxonomy): domain Eukaryota; kingdom Metazoa; phylum Arthropoda; class Insecta; order Orthoptera; family Acrididae; genus Schistocerca; species Schistocerca piceifrons. Next base: position 156,716,382 of record NC_060148.1, read on the forward strand.
AGAGGGGGGGGAAGAGAGAGAGGGGGGGGTGAGAGAGAGGGGGCAGAGAGAGAGGGGGGAGGGAGGGAGGGAGAGGGGGAGACAGAGGGAGGGATACTGTGAGAACTCCAGCACTTACTGCAGAATTTGAGGCAGGTGCTGCATGATAAGCTGAAGCTGCTGCACCACTCAATTCACCTATTTCTTCAAATTCCTTGATTGTATTCTTCAATACATTTATTGACATGGGGCCTCCTCTCAGCTATTTATTTCAATGATATTCCTGCAATGCAGTGCTGCTATTTTGATAAAACAACTGTATCACCTGTGCACGGCGTTTCTTCTCAATAGGCACTTCATTTCATATGGAAGACTTAAACCTTCTTAACTGGGTGTATATCAAGACAAGAAAAAATTCTCAGACTTCCCAGCTAGAAACGCGCTTTCTACAGTGAAAAATTTTTTACTGGGTGGCAATACATTTTTCCATGTTAAAAGATGATATCGTTTCCATAGGAGTTACTGACAGAGGTTTGGTGTGAGTTTGTAAGTTTAAATGGCAATAACTGAGATTTACTGATATTAACTTTCAAACCTTGATCTTGGATATAAGCAGTTATTTGATGTAGTCCCTCAGTTGCTACCAACGTTAACTCATTATTTTGTTTACCAAGAAATAACAGTGAGGTATTGTCTGCATAAGTTACCAATTGGGAGTTGAAAGGTTGCTCTATATTATTTATGTACATTAGGAAAAGGAAAGGGCCCAAAATTGAACCCTGGGGTACACCTTGTGTGACTGTCTCATATTTGGACTGGAAATTAATGATCTGATTATTGATTTTGTAAGTCAGCTTTGTACACTGCTTGCGGTTAAATAAATATGTAGCCAGCAATTGCATGGATGCAGCATTTAAATTGTATGACTCAAGTTTACTTAAAAGTAACTCATGGTTTACCGAGTCAAAGGCTTTAGTAAGGTCTAGAAATATGCCAGCTGTTTGCATTCCTTGATCAAGGGCACCACACGTTTTGTGAAGAAATTCCATAATTGCTGTGATAGTACTATGATCTTTTCGGAATCCATGTTGTCTCTGTTAGGAACTTATTTTTCAAGAAATAGTCACTAAGTTGTGTCAGCAGCACAACTTCAAATACTTTGCTGAAGACAGGTATTAATGAAATGGGCCTGAAATTTGAAACCTATTCCTTTGATCCTTTTTTATGCACTGGTTTAACTGTGCTCCATTTCAATACATTTGGAAATGTATGTTCTCTAATACTGCAGTTCACCAGGTGGGTGATTATTTTAACTAATTCCTTATTACATTTTTTAATCAAGATACTACTCAAACCATCCCATCCAGATGAGAACTTATTCTTTAGGTTATTTATTATCCTGCCTATTTCTTTTTCACTGACTTGTTTGAATTCAAAAGGTGGCTCTTCAAAGGGGCAGAGCTTTACCTCACTACTCACAATTGTGTTATTAACTGGACTACCAGCTGCAGATATAAAGTATTTATTGAAAACACTGCAGACTTTATTAGGATATTTAACTGTGTTTCCTTCATGTCTTATATTTACAATTTCAGTTTCTGGCTTCAGTGTGGCTTTGGGAAACTGATTTACAATTCTCCATGAGGTCTTGGCTATATTGTCTGATTGAGCTATTTCACTGCTGTATATCTGTTTTCTTAGATCTGAAAGCTCTTTCTTAAAGATTTTCTTGGCTCCATTGTACTTGGCCTTAAAAACCTGCAGGTTTGTTGACTTGTGTAACACTTCCAGGTCCTGGATGTTTTGCCTGAGTTTTATCATATTTGCTGGAAGTATCAGTCTGTTGGTTTTTGCACTTTGGTTATGGGTGAACACACTTTGTATTTTTGTAATAGGGCAGCATCTGTCAAAGTGTCTTAGCATAGTATCATAGAATTTGGCCCATCTGTTTTCAGATCCTTCAGTCTGGCAAACCAGATCCCAGTCCTCTATAGCTAATTTGTTTCTTAGGGCAAGGATGTTACCCTCTTTTAGGAATACTTTATTTTCGATAACTTTTGTCATTTTTGGGATGCTCGTGTTTACATACTCTACAAGCTAGCATTTGTGGTCAGGGTAGTGAAGATCCATATTCCAGCACCTAAGACTGTCTTTAATATGTTTACATAGTATAACGTAATCAATTCTGCTAAATGTGGACTTTGTTACTCTGGTATCACTATTTACTACATTTATGAGATTATATGGGTTAAGAGTATCTATTAACCTCATATTAAACTGGAAGATTTTGCCTCAATATTCAGATCACCAAGTATAGTTAGATCACTGGGACCACAACGTCCCACTACTCTACTAAATATGTCTACGAAGCTAACTACATCAGCCTTTGGTGGATGATAAATCCCAATAACTTTGTTTTCTCATAACCTCTCTACACTCTTTGGTGTGGACTTCAATGCCTGTCACTTCAATCAAGCCTTCTTTGTTGTACTGGTCTAGATAGTTTATTTTCTTGTACTCAAGATTCTCACTAATGTAAACTGCCACACCACCACCCTGATGTTGCTGTCTACTATAACTATTTGCTAAGAAGTACCCCTCTAGTTTACAGTAAATAATTTCATCATATTTTAATCCATGCTCAGTTAACACTACTATATGAGGTGACTGTTCATTTACAAAAACCTGTAATATATTAAGCTTATTTCTAAGGAACTGTATGTTTAGGTGTATGAGCCTTAGTGGTGTTTTTAACTGGTCACTCTGATTATCCTCCTCTAAAATTCACTGAGTTGGTTCACTTACATAAGTTCTGGATCCAGGCATTAAAAGTGTTCCTGTTCCTTGGCGATCTTGCATTTCTCGATCTACTACCCAACCTGGCTTCTGTCTGTCTAGTTGTCAAGGTAGCTGTTGAGGTGCCTTCTTGCTCCGTACAGTCCAAGGAGTTGCCAAACTGCCTGGTGTTGCAGTAACTGGAGTTGTATACTCTACCACATTTGATTGAGTAAGTGATGCTGAAGAGTCTGCAGTTGAAGAGTTGTATATGACTGCTAAATATGGAGCTACTGTATCAGCATATTCTGAAAGGAACCTGAATGGTGTACAGTCTGGACTAGAGGCATTGCCTTTCTTAAGTGTTAAGCTACTCCACCACATTTAGGATACCTACTTCCAAGTTACTCATGTAGGCAGTTATTCTTGATTACAATTCAGGAATACCTTGCTTTTCCTGTGAATGAATTTATGAAAACCGTCTTTAGTGACTCGCTTTAGTAGCACTGTCGCCAATAATTTTACCATTGCTATCGTGCAGTGAAGGTATTAACGCACCTTGTCGATTGCATACTTTACATACAACCAGAATTTCTTTGGGTTTTCTACCAGATTTCGAGACAGAATGTCGTTCTGGAAACTATTAAAAGCATCTGTCATTGAAGTTTGCACTAAATTTCGAGCTTCTGTAAGACTTCGGCAATCTTATGCATTTTGCGTTCTTTTAAATTTGACGTGTATTTCATTGCTTCTGCAACACTGGTCTGACCTGCTTTGTGTCAGTACCACTTATTATTTATTTGATATGTATCTCTCAGATATTACTTATTTTACTTTAAACTGCATCTGGACTATGTTTAGAAAGACTTATCTGAAGGAGCGGAGACTGTCTCATTGGGATGTGTCAAGTGAATTTTTATCTGCTTTTTCAAGGGCATGTACTATGCGTTTATTTTGGTGAGTTTTGATTTTGATGTTACAGTATTCACTCTTGTGAACTCCTAATGGCTCAACAACATTGTGGTCACTAATCCCTGTACCTGTTATACCCCCTGTTTGGCGATGGTTATTAAGATGTCAACGATGTTTTCGCAACCATTTACACTTTCAGTGTGCTTCTGAAACCAATGTTCAAAATAATTTTCAGACACAGCATTCAGCACGGTTTCAGACGACGCTTTATGTCTACCACTGACATTAAACTTTTATTTTCGCCAATATATGAGTGGCATACCTATTTCAAATGACAAGTTTTCTTTGAGCTGTTCAGCATCTGTTTCATCCAAGTCAGAGCATCCGTGAAGGGAACTTATTATTTTTTTCCAGTTGGTAGGTATAAGCTCCACATGTACTAATCATAGCCGGCCGGAGTGGCTGAGTCGTTCTAGGCGCTAGTCTGGAACCGCGTGACCGCTACGGTGGCCGGTTCAAATCCTGCCTTGGCCATGGATGTGTGTGATGTCCTTAAATTAGTTAGGTTTAAGTAGTTCTAAGTTCAAGGGGACTGATGACCTCAGAAGTTGAGTCCCATAGTGCTCAGAGCCATTTGAACCATTTTTAGCCAGAACATCGATTATTATTCACGTATGTACAGGAAAGCTATAGAAATTCAGGAACACCACAATGATTTCAACAGAAAAAAGGAAGGCTTAAAGTTAGTCAGGATATGGCGGTTGACTTTGTTCCAACGATGTGATACATATGTTGGTGCCCTCTATGCATGCTATATAAACGGGAAATCCATGGCTTGGCACCCATCATTGACTCAACTCCGAAGATGTTGCCTGCAGTTGGCAACAAAACGTCAGGAAGTAGTTTTACAGATGGACCATGGCATCTGAACCCAGAACTTTTAATTGATCGCCATCTGTACTACCTCAAAGGAACTATCTACTTAAATTTCACTACAAGGTAAACTACTTTGAACAGCAATGAACACTACAACACCAACTGTATTTCATCTATTCTTTGAAATATGGTTAGGTGTCTTGAAAAATTTCAGCTGAACTTATTTCCATGCCTTTATTGTGGTGTATCTACCCTCTTTCAGTGTTCTAATTGCAGCCTTTTAAACTGAAGCCCTTTCTGCACTTACCTGAGACCCTCTAACCTAAAAGAGCCCAGTCTCCTCTACACATCCCCATACTCGTGGAATTGCTTCATTTGTGTAGTTGAGTCCTGACCCGCTTAGCAGAACCCGTAAATCCACCACCTTTTGGCGCTAGTCGAGGAATCTGCAACCTACACAGTTGCAGAACTGTCTGATTCAGACCTTCACTCCACTCTGTACAAAAGAACCACTTTCAGTTCTGCCCATGATGCTTCAGATGGTGCACTCCGCCTTCATCTCACAAGCAAGACTGGCAGTCTTTACTAGCTAGTCGCCTGAAACCAGAGAGAACCTCTTCCAATGCAATGTGGCACATATTGTCAGTACCAACACGAGCCACCACCTACTGCTGGCTATTCCATGCATTTCATGGCATCTGGGAGCACCCATTTCTCATCTGTAAAGACTCCACACAGTATGCATTTTGGATTCCTTCCCCTCCTATGCAATCGTGTCTCTAAATGGTGCCATTACACACCTAACACCAGAGCTTCCAATCACCAGTAAGACTACCCTCAGTGAATGTCCTGTATTGCACGCTGAGAGGCTTCCTCTGGAACATGGCAACCGACTTCACCTGGCTCATGGATTTCATCAGCCATAGACAGAAACCAAATTGTTCATCAGACGAACTGAGCCAGCTATCCGATTGGCAACATGGAAATTCTTTCACTGCCACCCACATGCTGGAATTATTCCCACTCAACCACAAGTGAGAGGTCAATCTCAGTGCGGGCAGTACCCAGGGTGACCACAGTAGTGGACCAATTGGTGGACAACACTGCCTGGAGCTCTGAGAGAAGAATCACCAACTTGATTCACATCTGAACACCGCAATTACTATATCCATCCATACCAGAGTTGGCGTGGTAAATACACAAACATATACGAAGTATAGGAGTTGAAGGTAAGGAACACTGACAAAATTTAAAACAAGCCACTTCTTGTAAAAACGTGTCAGCTCACAGTACTCTGATGTGCTACTGCTGCTACTATGAGAGCTACCATTGGATTGCATGATCTAAGTGCTACAAGTAACACAAAACAAATGAGTGATGCAATTCAGCCAGTGGGTCTATGGACTACACAGTTAATAAAGTGTATAAATGTTCCTGATAAACACACAAATGTGCACAAAATAACAATAATAAAATAATAATAGTACCATTACAACTATAATATTAGTAGATGTGGCGAAAATATACTTACAGCAACAGATAAATAATTCGCTCACTTGTGACAAATATTAAAGGATAAGGATGTCATGCAACAAAAGTCCGTTGTGAGCCAATTTCAGTATTGATGCTGATGAACAGAGAAAATTAGCAAATAAGCTTCTCACTAACGCTATGTGCTTTCCTTGCACGAAAGGTGAAGTTGTTGCAGCAGCAGGCATCTGGTGTCAACATAATGCGGTTCAATCAAACCTACTGTTTGAATACCAGTAGGTGTAAGCTTGTTATTGTCAGTGTAATTTCGAATAGGGAGTTCTTATAAGTAGCATTTCTTGAGAACCATCAATTTAGTGATGACAAGGTAATATTCGCATTGGATGAATGACAGTGACCATGCAATGTGACAGATTTCAGCCTTGTTCCACAGAAAAGTTTGCTCTCCCCTAATGTTACCAGGTGATCTTACCATCTCTGTAGGGGATTCAGTTGGTACAGTTAAAATATTTAACAACAGATGGAGCACAGACCTACAGGAGCTGATTTTTAACATTTTAATAAAATGCAGTACAGGATGAGCTACTGTGTTGGCAAAGATGGCAGTCACATATCCTCCAATTCTACAGCACATTGTGCAGTAGTCTACTGTCGATATCTTGCCAAAATTTCCACTGATTGGAAACTACCATAGCTCGACTCCATTATGCATTCTGTGCATTAATGGAAGTGGAAATATATGTTTCAACATTACCAGATATGGGCAATGAATTACGATCTCATTTAAGTTTGTTTATATACCCAGCTGTAAGTAACAGTTTATAAAATTCCTCCATTTCGATGTAAATAAACAGTTACCACAATAAGCAAGTGGACGAAAGTCTCACCACAAGGGTCTTTAAATGACTGATCCTGCAGTGATGAAGGTAGAAACCAAAAGAACAAGATGAGCAGATCATTACTTCCTGATATTAAAGGTGCTTTGGTTATTAGGGTTTCATGCTGCAGAAAATAATCTAGTTTTTACACTGTTGACATATCCTGTGGGAGTCCACTTACAGCATGTACATATTTTTCAAAATTCTGTTTCAGTCAAAATATCAGCTACTGCAGGAGATTTTGCATGGAGTTAAGGCACTAACATACTAAAATGCCAGCAAAAGTAGTGATATTGCACCACCTGAAAACGTAAAACCAAACAGCACATTCATATTTGGCAACATCTCGGTGGAAAATCAGGATATCTGCTGACATTTCTGCTTTGCTCACCACATGAAAGACAATACATTTTATTTCAGTGAGACATACTTCAGCATACCAAAGCTGTTGGTCTGGGATACACCAACCTTACAACTTTCGAACAGGACAATCTGAATTTAAAGCATATTTTCCAAGTACAGGTAGGAACTGACATGTCACTCAATGAATTCGTTATGTATGAGGATTGCTGGAGTAACTCTCAGTATAGCTTGCTGGTTACAGATGAAACTAGTAAATTGAATTAGGGTCAATAGAAACAAAATTTCAAAATGATTCTTCAAAAAGGCAATGCACCTGTTTCAGTATATTGTAGACTATGTACAAATTTACACGTGTTGCACATTCATCCATAGGATGCAAAGTACGTGCATTTGACAAAAAAATGGAGTCAATCAACACAAAATTAATGGAACTGAATGTCTTGTGAAGGGAGATGCTATGAATGTTGAGGTGTTGAATGTTCGAATACAGGAAAGTGAACTGTGTGTCAACAAGAAATTAAAGAAGTCAATGCAAAACTAGCATATGTGTGGAACAAGAATGTGATAGCTAAGGCACTTCACATCCATTACCACCGACTGTCTCAAAGTACACATAAGTTGTAAATGGTCTCAAAAATGGCTTAGTATGCAGCAGCATGTTGTCAAAAAAGTGTAATGTTAAGAACTGAGGTACGGAAGGCAATCTGACAGAAGTTACTTTCATGAAAGTTAGGTCAACTGCAATGAGACCAGGGTCTCCCAGTAACATTTAAGCCAGTAACTGACAGGTTGAAAGAGCTGTCATGGACTATGGATGAAACCAGAAACAGGAGGAGGAGGAGGAGGAGGAGGAGGAGGATTTATGAGTTAAGACAGAACATATAGGGTCATCAGGGCAAAACCATATTTGTTAGGTAAGCACTCAATATGTTTAACCAAGAAGGCGATAAGAATTGGGAACAAGGAATTTGAAAGATTGCCTACGCTGTTACAGTTAATAATTTTGAAAACGTCGAATGTTAAAATATACCCTGAAACTATAAAAAACATGTGATCCAATATCACACATGACCAATGCATGTAAAACCCCAAAAGCGTGAATGGAAGCCTCATAGAGTGACAAATACAGGATTTTAACTGAACCAGCAGTAGCAGCTCCACATAGTTAATGATAAATTGCATCTAGGAAATGGGGAAGTTGTGTCAATACTTCCTGGCACTTGCAACATTGGCAATTCATATGTATACTTGAAACGTTTTGTTAAAAGATTTGAGATATGAGGTGCATGCAAACGTTAATATGTTTAAATCAGAGATAGAAACAAAGCACATTCCGGACTTCAGTCACAAACATTTAATAGGATGGCTACTAGGTTTCTCAGAGGGACAAGTGATGGTGCACAATACTGATAAAATTTGAGTTATCAACTGGTGAACCAACTGCCAGTCAGTACAATTCGTGTAGAGTGTAATATTGCAACGAATTTTGTACCTTGACGGCAGATTAGTGCATACTGTTCATGCGTTTTTTCCTACAGTGGGTCCTGTTCATAAAAGTGAAGAAAATGAAGTCCACAGTGAACATGAGCTGCAACATGAAGGCAAGATGGCAAAGGGTTGACAACCATCAGGAAACTGGCAGGCACCGTGAAGTTAAGCTGCCAAAGCAGAAGCCAAAAGAGAACTCCAGGAGATAACTGAGAAGAATGGCATGCCCCGTACTAGCAGGCAAGGGAGTCATCAAATAAGAGGAAATAGGATAAGTGGTCAGGCGTGAAAGAGAAACGGCATGCCTATTCACTGAGGAGGTCATCATGCCAGTATGACTACTAGTTCAGCGTCTTCTGCATAGACTCTCAACCGGGCTGGTGAAAAAACTGCCAGTGGTGAAACATATTCCATGATGGTGGAGTGTGTTAAGACAGCAGCAAATGATGGAAAGAGGTGCAGAAGAATGAATTAAACATCCACAGTCTAGTTATGAATGGACATGGCATAAAAAAAATGGAGAAGGGTGGTCGATCCACTCCCCTGGAAGTACCACTTCCGAGATGTAGGACACTGAGGAACTGGGTACTATGTATAGCCAGGTAAGAATACATGGGAGGACCAATGTAATTTCCTATCAGACATGAGCCCCAGGAATTTTCTAGTTTCAGTGAATGGAAGAACAAAAGGCCCAAGATGTAAAGAGGGTGTAAGAAACTCATTCCGCTGCCAAATATTAATACAAAAGGTTTTGGCAGTGGAAAAGGGAGCCACTGCCTATGCTTCATGAGGAAAGATGATAGGAACGATGCTGAAGACGCCCCTGAGGAGACACGTTGGTGTGTAACTGTAACAGATTGTAAAATTCTTGACGAAAAGGAAGATGAGATGTCTGTTGGGAGATTCCATAATATGGTTAATGGGGATAGCAAAGACAATGATATGCAGGACGAGCATTCAGTCACCACATTTTCCTGGATAAATGTGTGTGACAAGTCAAACCATATAAACCTTCAGAAAACTGTCTTTCAAAACTTCCTCTAGTAAATGGGGCAGATGGCCTCCGAAGCCCCACATGTAAGGACTACAGGGGATACCAGCCCTCCAGCAGATGTATCAGGATGATGGTTCAAAATGTGGAGAGCACATCTCTGCAAGTGAATCACATTGCTGCATGCTTCAGTCCACCAGGAACCTGGACCCACCACAATAAACTTGAAGTGCACAGTATGGAACATTCTTTGGCGGTACGGATAACGTTTGGAAGATACTTTACCTGGTCATCACAGCTGTGTAAAGGTCGTGATGGAGGGGTAAAGTCCCCAGTCAGCCTCAGAAAGCTACCAACTAAATTTGCACTCAGGTAGGGTAGGAGTTGGTAAATGGATAGCACACAGGAAGTGATCACTTGAGTATGTGTCAGAGGGAACAGGCCATTCAAGATGGCAGGTGAGCTGGACAGTGAAGAACATCAGGTCCAACTGGTAATAAATGTGCATGGAATCTGAAAGAAACGTGGTGCTCCAGTGGTAAGAGGTGATTCAGTAGGTCAGCTAAGAGGGAACCTCTTGGACAGGTTCTCTAAAAGCCCCAAGGCAGATGGTGGGCATTAAAGTCGCCAAGCAGCAAAAAGGAGTGAGAGAGCTGGCCAATGAGCTAGAGTAAGTCCGACTTGGTAACAGCAAATGATGGAGGGGTGTAGATGTTACAAAGAGAAAAGGTGAAATGAGGAAGGAAAATTATGATTGCAACAGCTAGCAGTCACATGTTAGATGGATGGCCAGTGTGACTCCCCCATGAGGTGGGAATTCTGCCCTGGAAGGGGGGGGGGGGGGGGGGAGAGGTCACAGAGGACCAGAAGGAAACATGAGAGATCAAAGGGGTTATGAGGACAATTTTTTTTTCTTGGAAGCAGAAAACAAGTGGACACTGCAATTTCAAGAGCAGCTGTAATTCCTCATTGTTGGATTTAATGCCATGAATGTTCCATTGGAGAACAGTCATAATGGGGATTGGGGAGGAGGGAACAAATGAAGATTAGTCACCCTGGTGGCTGCTGAGAGCTCACCTTCAAAAATTCACTGCTACAGGGGGCAGAGGATGGAGAATCCTGTTCCACGAGATCTACAAACATATTGGCACTCTCCCTGGGTCAGTCTGAATTCCACGGCAGAAAATCAGTAGGCAGTGGGCACCAGCAAACTGGTCATCCAGGTGAGGGTATATGTGCCAAAACCACTGTCAATGATCTCCAAGTCAGGGAGTTCTTAGAACTTTCTAGTTGAAAGATGAAGACTGTTTTTAGCTGTAGAAAGTCTTTGTGGGAGTATTGCTTTTGTCCTTTCAGATTGACAGTTGAGTGGCAAGTGATTTCCCCACCAGGGGCAAAGATATGATGGCTTGTTGCACAGCTGTAGTAGGAGACAGGGATGCTACTGTGACCAGGGTGATTTCACTACTGCAATACTGAACTTGAGGTTGCAAGTATGGATGGGCATATCCTCCGTTACGCACGGCATAGCAAAAATGGGTCTGTACATGCCAGATGCTAAAATGCACGGATTTTGACTAGCTAACAACTGCAAGTAACAGAGTGGGGTTTGATGCACTTCACTCAGATCTCCTGGATGGCTTGCTCATTGAGACACATGGGACATTCATGGGATTGCAATTGATACAGCAGAGAGGAGGCAAACAGCTGCCCTCATGAGCACCTCTGCCAAGAGTAACACATTTGGCCATGTTTTGACAGGATACGTGTTTTATTATAATGTTGAAACCTGTAGGGAATCATCTGGTTCAAAATGGTTCAAATGGCTCTGAGCACTATGGGACTTAACTGCTGAGGTCATCAGCCCCATAGAACTTAGAACTACTTAAACCTAACTAACCTAAGGATATCACACACATCCATGCCGAAGGCAAGATTCAAACCTGCGACCGTAGCAGTCGCGCCATTCCAGACTGTAGTGCCTACAATCATTTGGTTTGGAATAGGTTGGACTGTAATGACTTCATGTTGTTGTTGTTGTTATTGTGGTCTTCAGTCCTGAGACTGGTTTGATGCAGCTCTCCACACTACTCTATCCTGTGCAAACCTCTTCATCTCCCAGTACATAGTGCAGCCTACATCCTTCTGAATCTGCTTAGTGTATTCATCTATTGGTCTCCCTCCACGAGTTTTACCCTCCATGCTGCCCTCCAGTACTAAATTGGTGATTCCTTGATGCTTCAGAACATGTCCTACCAACCGATCCCCCCTTCTAGTGAAGTTGTGCCACAAACTCCTCCCCAATACTATGCAATACCTCATTAGTTATGCGATCTACCCATCTAATCTTCAGCATTCTTCTGTAGCACATTTCGAAAGCTTCTATTCTCTTCTTGTCTAAACTATTTATCGTCCATGTTTCACTTCCATACATGGCTACACTCCATACAAATAATTTCAGACACGACTTCCTGACATTTAAATCTATACTCGATGTAAACAAATTTCCCTTCTTCAAAAATGCTTTCCTTGCCATTGCCAGAATACATTTTATATTCTCTCTACTTCAACCATCATCAGTTATTTTGGTCCACAAATAGCAAAACTCCTTTACTACTTTAAGAGTCTCATTTCCTAATCTAATTCCCTCACCATCACGCGACTTAATTCAACTACATTCCATTATCCTCGTTTTGCTTTTGTAGATGTTCATCTTGTACCCTCCTTTCAAGACACTGTCCACCATTCTGTTCAAGTCCTTTGCTGTCTCTGACAGAATTACAATGTCATCGGCGAACCTCAAAGTTTTTATTTCTTCTGCATGGATTTTAATACCTACTCCGAACTTTTCTTGTGTTTCCTTTACTCCTTGCTCAATATACAGATTGAATAACATCGGGGATAGGCTACAACCCTGTCTCACTCCCATCCCAACCACTGCTTCCCTTTCATGTCCCTCGACTCTTTATAACTGCCATCTACTTTATGTACAAATTGTAAATAGCCTTTTGCTCCCTGTATTTTACCCCTGCCACCTTTAGAATTTGAAAGAGAGTATTCCAGTCAACATTGTCAAAAGCTTTCTCTAAGTCTACAAATGCTAGAAACATAGGTTTGCCTTTCCTCAATCTTACTTCTAAGATAAGTCGTAGGGTCAGTATTGCCTCACGTGTTCCAACATTTCTACGGAATCCAAACTGATCTTCACCGAGGTCAGCTTCTACCAGTTTTTCCATTCTTTTGTAAAGAATTCGCGTTAGTATTTTGCAGCTGTGACTTATTAAACTGAAAGTTCAGTAAGTTTCACATCTGTCAACACCTGCTTTCTTTGGGATTGGAATTATTATATTCTTCTAGAAGTGTGAGGGAATTTCGCCTGTCTCACACATCTTGCTCACCAGATGGTAGAGTTTTGTCAGGACTGGCTCTCCCAAGGCCGTCAGTAGTTCTAATGGAATGTTGTCTACTCCCGGAGCCTTGTTTCGACTCAGGTCTTTCAGTTCTCTGTCAAACTCTTCATGCAGTATCATATCTCCGATTTCATCTTCATCTATCTCCTCTTCCATTTCCATAATATTGTCCTCAAGAACATCATCCCTGTATAGACCCTCTATATACTCCTTCCACCTTTCTGCTTTCCCTTCTTTGCTTAGAACTGGGTTTCCATCTGATCTCTTGATATTCATGCAAGTGGTTCTCTTTTCTCCAAAGGTCTCTCTAATTTTCCTGTACGCAGTATCTATCTTACCCCTCATGAGATAAGCCTCTACATCCTTACATTTGTCTTCTAGCAGTCCCTGCTTAGCCATTCTGCACTTCGTGTCGATCTCATTTTTGAGACATTTGTATTCCTTTTAGCCTGCTTCACTTGCTGCATTTTTGTATTTTCTCCTTTCATCAATTAAATTCAGTATCTCTTCCGTTACCCATGTATTTCTACTAGCTCTCGTCTTTTTACTTACTTGATCCTCTGCTGCCTTCACTATTTCATTCCTCAAAGCTACCCATTCTTCTTCTACTGTATTTCTTTCCCCCATTCCTGTCAATTGTTCCCTTATGCTCTCCCTGAAACTCTGTGCAACCTCTGGTTTAGTCAGTTTATCCAGGTCCCATCTCCTTAAATTTCCACCTTTTTGCAGTTTCTTTCAGTTTTAATCTACAGTTCATAACCAATAGATTGTGGCCAGAGTCCACATCTGCCCCTGGAAATGTCTTACAATTTAAAATCTGGTTCCTAAATCTCTGTCTTACCATTATATAATCTATCTGAAACCTAGTACCTGCAGGGTTCTTCCATGTATACAACCTTCTTTCATGATTCTTGAACCAAGTGTTAGTTATGATTAAGTTATGCAAAATTCTACCAGGCAGCTTCCTCTTTCATTTCGTAGCCCCAATCCATATTCACCTACTACGTTTCCTTCTCTTCCTTTTCCTACTGTCAAATTACAGTCACCCATGACTATTAAATTTTTATCTCCCTTCACTACCTGAATAATTTCTTTTATCTCATCATACATTTCATCAATTTCTTCATCATCTGCAGAGCTAGTTGGCATATAAAGTTGTACTACTGTAGTAGGAGTGGGCTTCGTGTCTGTCTTTGCCACAATTTGGCATTCACTACGCTGTTTGTAGTAGCTTACCCGCACTCCTATTTTTTATCCATTATTAAACCTACTCCTGCCTTACCCCTATTTGATTTTGTATTTATAACCCTGTATTCACGTGACCAAAAGTCTTGTTCTTCCTGCCACCGAACTTCACTAATTCCCACTATTCTAACTTTAACCTATCCATTTCCCTTTTTAAATTTTCTAACCTACCTGCCAGATTAAGGGATTTGACATTCCATGCTCCGATCTGTGGAACGTGTTTTCTTTCTCCTGATAACTATGTCCTCTTGAGTAGTCCCTGCCCGGAGATCCGAATGGGGGACTATTTTACCTCCAGAATATTTTACCCAAGAGGACGCCATCATCATTTAAGCTGCATGCCCTCAGGAAAAATTATGAATGTAGTTTCCCCTTGCTTTCTGCCGTTCGCAGTACCAAAACAGCGAGGCTGTTTTGGTAAGTGTTACAGGGCCAGATCAGTCTTTCATCCAGACTGTTGCCCCTGCAACTACTGAAAAGGCTGCTGCCTCTCTTCAGGAACCACACGTTTGTCTGGCCTCTCAACAGATACCCCTCCATTGTGGTTGCACCTACGGTATGGCTATCTGTATCATTGAGGCACGCAAGACTCCCCACCAACGGCAAGGTCCATGGTTCATGGGGGGGAATGACTTCATAGCCTGCCTTAATCTTTGAGGCGAACACTACACAAGAAAACGGTAGAAAAGGAGTGCATGTGGGCATTAAGTTGGCATCCATCTGTTTCATTACTCAACAGGGCTGCAGTGATGACATGATTAGAGAGGTAAGTGTGGATTTCTCCCTCGGTGCGGCCATCTAACATCAGAATGTAAAGAACACCATGTGAAGAGTTCGGTGTACAATGGTCCTCAACACAAACAGGATAACTCTGGAGGAGTGATGCTGTAAGCAGCTGTTGGGCTTGAAAACCACAATACCTCTTCAGAAGTAAAGTTGCATTACATAAATGAGAACAGGATTTCACAGGGCATGCAACTGCAATAACACCTTTTGGAATAATGCACGCATTAACCATAGTGAAGGACCGACCACCTCTGGTACGTGATACCATGAGGAACTGACGTGCAGCTGGGAGGGCCTTCAAATCTTTACCCTCATTCTGTTTACATTTAGTAGACACACACTAAGATGGTGATTGAGTCATTGGAAAAAAAAAAAAATCCCATATGATGGCCAACATCTCAAATGGCATGCTCCTTCCAACTGGTGGCCTCTTCAGGGGGGGAGGGGGGGGGGGAATTCACCCACCGTAAATGACTGTTCACACCTCAAGTCACACCTCCCGAACACCTGACAGAGAAGCCAATTGTCATTTTGGCAGGTAACAGACTAGGCAGTCACCGCTCTCTGGGTCTGGCCTAGAGAGTAAGTGCGAACCCTACCTGTTGACCCGGAGCTGGGAATTATCCATTACCTTGTCATCTGTAATGTGTCTAATGAATGGGGCAGCCTTCGCGAACACACCAGGGCGAAAGAGAAACGAAAATAATGAGGATTCTCCAGCTAAGTCTTCACAACTTCACTGAAACTGGCACCAGCTACTTACAATTCTTCTTGATGGTGGCCTGTAAACTGTCACCATAACAAGCTTGTGTGTTACCTGTGCACCACTGTGGCACTGCATTGAAATAGGTGTTCACCTCTATATTCATTAATCTGAAAGGCTGGGAATCAGCTCCAACTTTTGGATATATAACCAGTAACACTTTTTTCTTACTTGTTCTACTGCAGTATGACATTTACTTGTGCCCATCAAGATGAATCTGTTGTATTTCAGTGATTTTCATGTGACGTTCAGCATTAAGCACAATACAGCTGCGGATATGGCACCTGAACTTTTACTTTCCTGTATGACTATCAGACGTTTGCTGTATTTATCTAGGAATAGTCACATAATGGTTGTTGCAAAACAGCATTAATGAATAATTACAGTAGTGCGTTTTATATCTGAAGTACTTTCACAATTAATAAATAAAAATTTATATTTCTCAAAAAGTTCTGCAGTGAATTATGAAAACATACCTTGCACTATCAGATGCGTATCTTGTTGAGGTTTCCACCTGAAATATTTGAAGAAATGGCCAGTGAATTACAACTGATGAGACAGTAAATAAATAGATTTCTATTAACGTCCACCAACATGTGATTGGTCCACAAATTGCCCTATGTTAGGCTTGAAAATATCATTAAAGAGGACATGATAAACTGTGACAGTTAACAAAACAGAATGTTAGTAAGAATTTGCTATCCATTTTCTCACTGTCTTTAGTACTGTAAATAACTACAGAAGCCAGTAATTTGGCTGTAGCCATACTTCCTACTAGACACTTCACACAGGAAAGTAAACAAAAACATCTTTAATCTGTCATGCATTTACGCCTTGTGTAAAATTTTCCATTATGAAAACTGCCATTCAGTGACAGATGAATCCATCATAATAAGTGACACTATTGGCAAACTCAAAATAGTTTCAAACATTGTAAATGGATAACAAGTTAAAATTGGCATTACAAAATAACACATTCACAGATGAAGAAATATCACATTCAGAGAACTGTAGATTCTGCACAGAGAACATAGGGAAGAAATTCACGAAACTATTCCAGAACTAGGCTCTACATTCATAAATGGTAATTATGTTGCAAACGGTACCAAATTTTTCATTACCTCCAGAAAA
Organism: Schistocerca piceifrons; assembly: GCF_021461385.2. Classification (NCBI taxonomy): domain Eukaryota; kingdom Metazoa; phylum Arthropoda; class Insecta; order Orthoptera; family Acrididae; genus Schistocerca; species Schistocerca piceifrons. The sequence goes on from NC_060148.1 coordinate 156,733,470, forward strand.
AGTCTCTCCCTGTAATAATTCAATATTTAGATTAGACGTACATAATAATTAATGAACATGCACCAATATATCAGGATAACAAGAACAATGAAGAAGGTAAAACAGTCCTCAGAACAATGTTGAGAAGCATCTGATGAAGTTCCAGAGGAAAACATACAAATATTATTAAACTTTTATCTCCGGACTGGTACAGAATGGTAATGAGAACATTTTCTGTCTAAACTGCTATTAAATGTATTTATTCACAACTGGTATTTTGACTTATGCCATACTCAAGTGACAGCTTACTATGAACTAAGTCAAAGTTATTAAATGTCATGCCTAGTGGTTGGGGAATGGATATTAAGACATGCAGTATGACATGACTTTGATAGAAATTAGTACATGACGTACTACCATGGTCTAGGCATACAGATTATGAAGACTCCCATCTTGTAATGAATATGGAATCTGTAAACATGGTTAACACAAGGAACGTATTACCTGAAAAGGAATTGTAAAGGATTCAGACCTCACACTGAGCTACCACCTGAGAATCGTACAGCTGCCAAATGAATTTTGAATAAGTACATTCCATAACAGTCATGGCAGAAAATGTTTTTCTTTATGAATGTCTGCCTGACTGTGGATGTAAGAAAAAAGGAAAAATGGTAAGAAAAAGACATTTAGCATACACCATTAAAAAGATATGAGGTCAACAATAATATGATTTGAGAACATCAGACAGCTTATGTGCCAACAACAAAGCACAATTCTAAAAAGATAATGAATTTCAGAGTGAGACACACACCAGTTGACATTAACCATTATCACTGAATAATAAAAGTAAGATACCTGGCCTAGAATAACCGATAACCATGTTCACATAACATCCAAAGAAATTCTATGAAAAGTTCAAGTAGGAAACAACAGCAGAAATCCTAAAATACAAGATATATCAGAGATGGCTTAGGGCAGGATGGTCCTGTGAAGGGCAGAATGATAAAGGACTAAAGGAGCAAAATACTATTGGAATACATCTGCAAAATTTTAGAAGGCTTATGACTACAAAGCAAGACTGCTTTTATTCAAAATTCTTAAAGAATCTGAAATACAGAAGACAACACAAGTTCTCTTGAAAGAACTACTGCCTCATAGGAGTTATGAACAGACTTTAGTCAAGGCAATGGACTAAATCCATTCTTCTTTCAGATAATACTAGAAAAGTGAACATTGAACACATGGAGCAGTTGTCAGAATCTAATACCAGAAGTTGAATACTACTTGGTTAGAAAATGGATAATGTCAAAATTGTCTTTCTGACTTTTGCAGATAATTTAGCAATACTGACAGTGTAGAGAAAGCACAGAACAGAGAGAAAGAGAAACAGTAGGCTAAGCATGACTACTCATCTCTTCCGACAAGAAGCAGTGAAGCAATAATGGGTAACAACAGGACTGCAACATCCCAATCAAATACGAAGTGTGGGAGGATCAGGGGAAGACAAATTTAAGGATCTATGAGAAGACATGTAGCCAAATTGTGGGGAAAATGGAACCACAAGAGGAAGACTATGAAAGATTGACTTTTGCATTTCAGTTAACACAAGATTTTTATAGTAAAAATTCATTCTCCAAAATTGCAGAACCTCCGAATTGCAAGGCAGTCATTTGGCCAGAATACACACCTGTATCACAAATACTAATTTTAGAATCAACAAAAATAGCAAAAATTACGAAAAAAGTAAATATATTAGGAAACAGAACACCAGCACAAACATTTAAATTCAGAAACAATACAGAAGTATAGATAAATATGTAGGAAAGTAACTGGAGACAAAATTTGGCAAAGAAGGCTAATGAGTATTAGCATACTGGAAACAAAAACTGTGCAGCAGTACTGAAACCATAGAAAAAAAGAAACCCTCATTGGCTTACAGGAGTGCACAAAGACCTACAAGAAACTTGTATAAATAAGAAAGATATTTAAAACCAACCCAAATACAGAAACAGAACTGAGTTTGTAAATTCTCCACAGCAGAACAGTTCCAAAAAGACAAGATACAAATTGGACGTCAGATGTGTGGAAAGAAAAATGTGTACAGATGAAGAATTAGCATAAATAAATGTAAAATCTTAGGTGGCCTGTAATTGAACAAGAAAAAGAAATTGTTCCACATTTGTAGTACCTCCTCAGTAAAAGCATAGCGACTGTATATGTGCTGCAAACAAGTTACAGTGAGCACTGCAAATATGCAGATAACAGTATTTGGAGTGTTTCGTTAGGCTACAGCAGTGCTCAGAAGTATTTTGCGGTTGTGTTGGTATGCTGTCACAAAAGAGTAATGCATGTAAGTGTCACTCCATCAAGAGCTGCACACTGCTGTGGTTACATATCTAGTGAACAAGCAATATCATACAACAACAATATAAGTATATATTCCTTTACCTCAAAAGTAAGTAACTTGCCTTAATGGTATGGTGTTCATTAACTACTATGACTCAGGTATTCACTCAGTGATTGTTTACTTGTAGAGAACTAGAAGTATAGCAAAACAGAACACTTCCTTAATGTGAGACAAACTGTTTTGCATGTCTTCAAGATTGGGAGGTAGCAGACTAGCACTGCTAGAGACTATCGCATATCACAACCACCAACAAGTGTTCAATTTTCTGGTATCTTACTGGACCCATGGTCTGAACTCCCAATTGACCTGTTACAGAAGCTTGTGGATTCAATGCCAAATTCATGTGCAGCTGTGATCAAAGCCCCTCTGTATGCATCAAATACTGATTTGTTCTTCAGATCCCAAAATAGTTTTATTCTTATATACTTAGACCTACAGTATACTTTTGAGTCAAAAGAATTACTTGTCTCTTGATGCAACATAACCTTGTTTAAACTTGTACTAAATAGATCACAATTTCATATTTTCCAATTACCCAATGGCAGCTTTTTCTGTTACACTCTTATGTTTATGCAATTGTAATTAATGCTTTCTATAAAACATTTTTGGGTGCTACTGTAATAGGACTGTGTTTACACACACGGTGAGATGAAAGGAGCAGATAGTAAACAACAGTGGCAGAGTACAAATACTGTTTTGTTCTGCATACCACTAAACGCAATCTGATGACCCTCGGGACAGCAGCAACAATCCTTAAGTACATTGTTTGATGTGAGCTCATCAGATCAAATCAAAGTGCATTCCAAGAAAACAACTGCCATATTTTACAGACTGTAAGGTGCACCATAATGTTCAAGCAATATTTAAGAAAAGTATATTTTTACCATTTTTTATTACATTGCAAAGTCAGCTAAAAAATATTTTAGCTTATAAAACCAAAATGAGCTTTAAAATCACTGAAATTCATTATCGGAACTTTCCACTTTCCTTAGCATCATTGTCCTCTTTATATATAAGATGGTCTTCTCTACCATTAAGAGCATTATTTATGCCGACCCACTGATAGACTTAACAATGATGGTTTCTCTCACCCTACATCACAACTGCTTTATTGACTGACATGGTTGCTTGTTTGTAGATCATTTTAGAACTCCCTTTGTCATGAATTCATGTTGGGCTTAATGTATCATCCATTTGTTCCAATCCTCTTCCATATACAATTTAAATACACTGAAATGCCATGGAAACTGGTATAAGCATGCATATTCAAAGATAGATATATGTAAACAAGCAGAATATGACACTGCGGTCGGCAATGCCTATATAAGACAACAAGTGCAGGATGTAGCTGTTGTATCACTTACTGCTGCAACAATGGCAGATAATTAAGATTTAATCAAGTCTGAATGTGGTGTTATAGCCAGAGCATGAGGATGGGACACAACATTTCTGAGGTAGCAATGAAGTGGTGATCTTCCCATATGACCATTTCACGAGTGTACTGTGAATATCAGGAATCCATTAAAATATAAAATATCTGACATCGCTGTGGCCAGAAAAAGATACTGCAGGAACGAGACGAAGAAGAAATGAAGAAAATTATTCAACGTGATGGAAGTTAAATCCTTGCTCCAGGTTTCAATGTTGGGCCATCAAAACGTTTCAGTGTGCAAACCATTCAGCAAAACATCACTGATATGGCCATTTGGAGCCAAAGGACCACATTATTGAGAATATCTGCGATGTCTTGCAACAAGCTCTTCAGAAAAGATCTCCACTCCCTTATATTCTTTCTGATTTATCAGCCCTGCAAGATTCAGGGTATCAATCCTCCCCCAGCACTACTTCAGACATCAGCCAAGTCCATGCCATGTCGTGTTGCGGCACTTCTGCATGCTCACTGGGGCCTTACACGATATTAGGCAGGTGTACCAGCTTCTTTGGCTCCTCAGTCTAGTGTATTTGTCAAGACATCAAGAAGTTGCAATTGTGTAGTAAGTTGTCCTGCAACAACAGCAAGTTCTGTATTTAACTGTCTCAATTTCTCTTTCACGGAATTTCATAAATTACTACTAAAGTGATCTAGCACAAGAAGAGAACTCTTCTTCAGTGAAATGACTTTCTTTCGCTTCAACACAATGTTAATCCATAATATCATACCAGCCTCATTCATCCAACCCTTGTCACGTATGCTAACACCTGGTAGTATTTCAGGTTTCGACATTGTTCAGTACTTGAAAATGGTCCTTGGATTAAGTTTCGTACCATCAACACAACACGAAAGAACATCAGTGTAGTGCATTTTTTTCATGTTCACTGTTTTTATAGTTACTGTTTTATCACATTTCATGGTAAAAACTTTGTTACTTGGCACATCAAGTCTCTATTCACTATTTAACTTAGTTCCACATTAGTTTTCTTTCAATGTTGTATAATAATCTGACAGAACGATAATACTCTCTCTTCATACTCTTATGGCATTTTATGAGATGTTTAGGTCTTGGTTTGCATGCTAAGTCCATGACGCTTCATAAACCTGTAGCACCAAACATTTTCACCCTTAATATCTGTTAAGTTCCACTGCAGCACTAGCCTACAAGCATGTATTTGAGTCATTTTTGTAGTAATTGAAATATCATTTAGATGGTGTGCTTGAATCCATTTCAATACATCGTCTTTTAGTTTCGACCATTTTGTATTCAGCCCTCTATTTGCACATTTAACCTTCCTCATGTTTTTCAGTTCTCTGTTACTAGCCTGCCAATAGCAAGTGTTTTTTCTGTTGCTGGAGGACTGAAATGCTGCTCAGCTGATCTGTTTCCACATTGTTCAGCATATGATATTGCTTACTATTTATAGCCTGCATCAAATGAATACCTTTCATTTTTTCCATTGTGAAACTAGCTACTATAGAGAATATTCTTCTGTTTCCAATAACACAAATCCTTTCAATTCAAGTTCGCTGGCACTGTGGACAGCAATGACACATCACGGGCTAGACAGTGCTCTGGGTTTGTTATTGTGGGGCATGAGGGAGACACTGTTAGCAAGCTTGTGAATCCCTGTAATATGTTCGTTGCGCTGGTGCACTGCTGCTGCCAATTGAACCCAATGTTGCTAGATAGAAATAGATTTCCTGCAGCATTGAATATATGGCCATTTTTAAGGAAACCGGGAATTTTGACTCAGACACTGGACTTGTTATATTAAATTTGAGTATAACACACCTAAATTTTGGAGGCAATTTTTTTTAAGAAACAAATATGGTATCAAATCTTTGTAAGCACCACTGGAAATTAACTGGAACAAATAATTAAGGTAACTGAAAATTTTTTATACATTCAAACTTTCAAATACAACAAGTGAGATAGCAATGTGAATCTAACATCAAGTGCACAGGATTGATTGACACTGAACATTTCCCATTTAACACTGAAACACTAACATCTATGCATTTAATATTTTGCTCTGGTGAACTATGTTCCTCCTAAGCCAAGAGAAATGCCCATAACCTACTATCCATTGGGATTACTTTCCTGTGAGAAAAATCTGACAACTATGAGGGAGTATTTAAATTCACATTCATATAACTTTTGCACTAGTATCTATGAACAATTTTAGGACTTTTCCACGATCAGTGCTATGATGGCAAGTAGAATTTTTGTCACACATTTAAACATACTCAAACTCATTGACAAAAAAAGATAAATGCGGCCAAAATATTTGAATGATAGCAATAAACAAAGGATTCAACAAATCAAATATGCTAACTCTGCTGACAGATCTGTCGAAAAATCAGATGCATAGCCAACTGCAAATTTGTCACTTTCCAGCTACAAAATATTATTCACAACTATTACATAGAAAAACACTAAAATTGAATTCAACAGTGTTATATCAAACTATGCATCTCAACTTCAGGAGTTAAATATAGCACTGTATAGTTTTTCATTAATTAATTCTTATAAACACTGATTACAATACCACTAAATTGTACTACTAGTAAGCCAAAACTGCCAAAAGCATAAACAATACATCAAACTGTAAAGTGAATACATAGTTGATCTGGAACTCAACTGGATCCAGGGTATTACAATTTGACTAAAACTACTCAATTAATTTGACCAGAACTAAATATACTGCACAATTCCACACACCAAAAGACAGCATATTTTACACTACACCATTATATTTATCCTTAGTGAATGTGTGTTAGATAGTTTGACAAATTAACTATTATGCAGTGTGTTCAAGACATGTCCAGTTTAACTGGTTGTAATTCAAACTTGGTATGTGCTATATAGTAGCCTAAAGCACCATGTAGATGAGCAGGAAATTACAATCTCACCTGATATGACGCATTTGTTTATACAGAAATATTTCCTTGTATTTATTTACTGTAACAGTTGCATATGGTGTCAGTTTATAATGTTTTCACCGATATTTAATGTAATATTTATCTTAGAATGTTTCATAAGGTTCTAAAGTGACCAGCATGGGAAAGTGCTTATCTCAATCCAGGCTTCACAAAATACTCACTAGAGTACCAACTAATCCAGGAGGTACATTGAGGAAGGAAGATGGGGAATATATAAAGACAGCACATGAGACACTAGAACTGCTCCTCAAAAGTAATTTTCCTCAATATGCTCTGGTGGATAACATAGACCAGAATGCAACCCCTGGAAGACAATAGTTCTCAGGCACTCAAAGAGAGGACTGAGAGTGTGGCAAGCTCAGTAAAATCCAGTGGGCGGTGGGAACATCTTAATGGGTCAAGTCACATGGCTCAGACTGAATCTTCCCAGCTCTCTTGAAACAAGTAGGAGAGAATCATGTAAGAGTCCTGTGCAGGTTGTTCAGGGTTAGCCTAGCAGGGGGAGTCATTCCCAATGCCTGGAGGGCAGTGAAGGTTGTCTTTATTCCAAAGCCAGGGGAATTGATCATACGAAGGCCAAGGATATGAGATCAATCAGTCTGGTTAATGTACATGTTGGGGAGAGGAGGCTAACTAGAGCTGCTCTGCATTTAAACCCCAACACACACAACCAGGTATATCAAGTGAGACAGCTCTCCATCTACTTGTTGGGAGGATGGAGAAAGGACTTTGCTTTCAAGAAATAGCCCTCTGCATCTTCTTGGGCATCGAGGGGGCTTTTAGTAACACAACCTTCGATTCCATGGTTAGGGCAACAAAGGTGGATGACCTAGTGACCACTATATGTAGGTGGACTAGGGCCATGCTTAGAGGAAGGAGGGTAGAGGCCTCATGATGAATGAAAAAATGGTAATTAACACCACTAGAGGTTGTCCACAAGGAGGAGTTTTGTCCACTTTATTGTGGAATCTAGTGGTGAATGAACTCATTGAGAAACTAAATTCCAGGCAATGCTTTTGCCAAGGATACGCAGATGAACTTGTCTTAGTAATACCTGGCAAACTTACTGATACAGTTACGAATATGGCACAAGATGCATTGGACAATGTGCAAGACTGGTACATTAAATAGGACCTAAACGTTAATCCTAACAAGACTGTTGTGGTATCAATTACGAAGAAACACATCCAACACTAAAGTTGGAATCGAAAGCTTTTCGATGACACTCTACCTGCGAAGGAGATAGTGAAATATCTAGGGGTAATCTTAGATGAGAAACTATCACAGACCCCTCACATTAAGAGCATGTGCTCCAAGGCGAATTGTACTCTAGTGAGTACCAGAAGGGCTTGTGACAAAAACTGGGGCCTAAGATCCTGAGTTATGCACTGGACACACACCACAGTGGTTAGACTTAGGATCTCCTATGGGGCCGTATTGTCGTGGAAGAAGGTACAACAGCAGGTTGCAGCTAAGGAGCTTGCTAAGGTGCAGAGACTGACCTGCTTCGCCGTAACAGGCAGAATTAATAGCACACCAATCGCTGGGACGTAAGCCATGCTGGACATGCCTCCACTACATCTTTGGGTTAAGATGAAGGCAGTAGCTGGTGCATACACACTCAAAACTGGTAAAAACTGGATTGCATTAGGATATCTAGATACACACACACACACACACACTAAAACAGTGATGCAAATATAGGAATGGCTCAGGAAATGCCACCCGACTACACTACTGGCCATTAAAATTGCTACAACAAGAAGAAATGCAGATAATAAACGGATATTCATTGCACAAATATATTATACTAGAACTGACATTTGACTACATGTTCACGCAATTTGGGTGCATAGATCCTGAGAAATCAGCACCCAGACCGACCACCTCTGGCCGTAACCACGGCCTTGATACACCTGGGCATTGAGTCAAAGAGAGCTTGTATGGCATGTACAGGTACAGATGCCCATGAAGCTTCAACATGGTACCACAGTTTATCAAGAGAATTGACTGGCATGTTGTGATGAGCCGGTTGCTCGGCCACCATTGACCAGATGTTTTCAATTGGTGAGAGATCTGGAGAATGTGCTGGCTAGGGCAGCAGTCGAACATTTTCTGTATCCAGACATGTGGTCGTGCATTATCCTGCTGAAATGTAGGGTTTCCCAGGGATCGAATGAGGGGTAGAGCCACGGGCCGTAACACATCTGAAATGTAACGTCCACTGTTCAAAGTGCTGCCAATGCGAACAAGAGGTGACCGAAACGTGTAACCAATGGCACCCCATACCATCACGCCCAATACACGCTTCCAACGTGTGCTCACTGCAATGTCGCCAAACACGAATGCGACCATCATGATGCTGTAAACAGAACCTGGATTCATCCAAAAAAATTATGTTTTGCCATTCGTGCACAAAGGTTTGTCGTTGAGTACACCATTGCAGATGCTCCTGTCTGTGATGCAGTGTCAAGGGTAACCACAGCCATGGTCTCTGAGCTGATAGTCCATGCTGCTGCAAACGTCATCGAACTGTTCGTGCAGATGGTTGTTGTCTTGCAAACATCCCATGTGTTGACTCAGGGATCGAGACATTGCTGCACGATCCGTTACAGCCATGTTGATAAGATGCCTGTCATCTCGACTGCTAGTGATACAAGGCCATCGAGATCCAGCACGGCATTCCGTATTACCCTCCTGACCCCACCAATTCCGTATTGTGCTAACAGTCATTGGATCTCGACCAACCTGAGCAGCAATGTTGCGATAAGATAAGCCGCAATCGCGATAGGCTACAATCTGACCTTTATCAAAGTCTGAAACGTGATGGTATGCATTTCTCCTCCTTACACGAGACATCTCAACAATGTTTCACCAGGCAATGCTGGCCAACTGCTGTCTATGTATGAGAAATCGGTTTGAAACTTTCCTCATGTCAGCACGTTGTAGGTGTTGCCACCGGCGCCAACCTTGTGTGAATGCTCTGAAAAGCTAATCATTTGCATATCATAGCATCTTCTTCCTGTCGGTTAAATTTCGCATCTGTAGCACATCATCTTCGTGGTGTAGCAATTTTATCGGCCAGTAGTATTTATAACAACTCCCAACTGCTTCAACAAACCTTACACAATATAGTAATTGGAAGCAGGGAGCAATGGGAAAACAGTTTGACACGATACAGGGGACATTGTCTGGTTCACTGATGGGTCGAAATCAGACCAAGGTGCTGGGGCTGGGTTGTACAGGTTTCGGCAAAGACTGGAGGGCATCATCTCTCTAGGAAAACTGGCGTCTGTATTCCAACCTGAAATTACTGCAATCAGAGCGTATGTGGAGGAGAAGATATGTAGGTGCTACAAGGACCATAGCATCTACTTCTATTCAGACAGCCAGGTAGCCCTGAAATCATTGGCAGCTCCTGCAAGAGATATAAGATTATAGCAGAATGTCACAGGGTTCTGGTGGAGCTAGGGGAAGCAATAGCGTAAACTTAATGTGGGTCCCTGGTCACTCAGGGATTGGTGGCAAAGAACAAGCCACAGGTTGGCCAGGATGGGGGCCAAAGACTCCATTCATTGGACCGGAACCTGTCCCAACAATCACCAAGGCTATGATCAAACTAGAACTATGGAACTGCCTTAGAAGACAGCACATAGAATACTGGACCAAGATCTCTAAGCAAAAACATGGTAAGGTAATGATGCCAAAGCAGTGTTTTAAAAGAAGCTCTGTAATCCTGGGCTTGAACAGGAAAGAGATTAAACTCATAGTTGGACTGATGATCAGCCATGGGAATTTCAAAAAACACCTACATACAACGGGTATAACTGAAGACCATAAATGCAGCATCTGTGATGAGAGTGAAGAAATTGCATCACACCTATTTCCAATGCATGGCACTGGAGAGCAAGAGAGACAGAATTTTCAGTGTAACTAGAAGTGAAGAAATTGTGTCTAACAAAGAAATGGTAGGGAGACGCCTTGCACTATCTAAGGGCACTGGTTGGCTTTACTAGATATACAGGGAGCAATACTGCACAATAAACTGTTTCGGTGCGGGCAGTGTCTCAGCTTCTCTGCCAAAATCAAATTAAATCCATCATCCTTAGTGAATTTGTGTTCAGGCATTTTTGAGAAATTAACTATTATGCAGTGTGATCAAGATGGGTCCAGTTCAATTGGTTGTAATTCAAACTTGGTATGTGCTACATAGTAACCTGAAACACCATGTAAATGAGTAGGAAATTATGATTTCATCTGATATGAATAACTTGTTTCTATATAAATATTTCCTTGTATTGACTTACTTTAACAGTTGCATTAACAGTTGCATATGATGGCAGTTTATCATGTTTTCACTGATATTTAATGTAATATTTATCTTAGAATGTTTGGTAAGCTTTCAAAGTGACCAGTGTGGGAAGGTGCTTATTTCAAGTTGCATTAGTTTCAGTAAAACCAATGTACTTTCAATCACTTATTTTAATTAACTTTTTAAGATGTTTTGAAAATGACTAGCATGGTATGGTTTCTTGAGGTTTTAAATAAGCAGTGCTGCTGTGCCTCATAGTCTTTGATAATGTATCTGTGTTTCTCACATGGTCTGGGCCAGTGAACTGCAACAGTTAAGTCTGCATACAGTAGTTGAACAGAAGTCTCTGGACAGCCAACCAGTTGTGCTATTTCAGCTCTCTAAAATTGCATGGATTTTTGTGGCGGTGTTCGTAGCGACAAACACTTGGCTGTAGAAATGGCTTACGAAGTCACCGCCACACTTTTAATAGCGGGCCGACCGGTCCGCTGGAACAGTGAACAGAAAGATGAATACCCAAACACTCTGATTAAGTAAAAGTCAGTACTTATCTTTATTAATGAAGATACAGTAACACAGCAGTGAACTTGGTGTCTACAGAAATCTGTCTAGTTCGAGTCGGAGCGGCTAGGTCAGCATCGGCTGACGACAAACAACAACTCTGCTGCGATGAACACACAACTGACTAGCAAGTACACAAATCGGTGGCGAGTATACAACTGAGCAGCGAATACAGAACTGTCCTAGCGCTCGCGATTCCAGCGCTTAAGAAGCCAGAAGCCAGCGGTGGCGCGCGCAGACTTGCGGCGATTTGCTGTATCGCTGGCACTGCTTATGTGGACGGCGTCCGGACTTTGATGCTGCCAACCTTTTGGCAGCGGGCTTGGTTGGCATTACTGGCTAGGACATAACATAGATGATAAGACTTTGAGCAATACGTGAGGATTTTGGCATTTTCTCATTACATTCAATTGTTGTACGTTTTTGTGACTGCTGAACTTTCACTTTGCGCAACTGATAGTTCTGTTTTGTACTGAACTTCGACTGACAGTGCCACGGCATCATTGATGATTAACACTCAGTTGGAACTTAGATTTTAGTTCTGATTTCACATTATCTTATGTAACTGGGGAATCTGTCAAATATCCGTAATTATTCACATAATTGAACTGCATTATCTTCAATCTGAAGTGTTCAACCTTGCTATGTGATCCTATATAATTCAATTTCATGATTTAAAGTCTGGCCATTTCAACTTTTGTGTCTTACATTGACATTATAAACCATTCAACTTAACTTTGCCACTGTGTTTACATTTAGTTAGTATTTAGTTTTCACTGCATTAAATTCATTTGAACAACTTGTTTAAGTATACATTAACTATTGCAATATATGCCTAACTTCATACTTTTCAATGTTGCTTGACTGACAAAATCTACTGTAGACAGCTGGTGGTTTTGACAGGGTAGATACTCAGTGGTAGATGGCCTTCACCCATGCATGGGACTGTAGAGAGACATTCCGAAATCAGCTTTGTACACTACCCTGAAACTCAATACATCATAAGACCAATTTCAGAATATTAACATTACACATCTTGATGGAATTTTCACAGTAAGGTGTCAGCTCACAGTGTCAGTAGCTGGACTGAAATCACCATCAGTGATTGGCACACAAACTGAAGATGACACACAAGGCCAAAACATTCAATTTGCTCTTTCAAATCTATTTCATTATGGGATATTGTAATGGAGTTCCCCCTTTCAGTACCACATCAACATCAAAACGACAGATTTTGAGATAATCAATTTCTGTTCAATTTATACTGTGTCACCACTTAATAGAAAAAAGGCACCTGGACAATATGAGATGGCTGTATACTGCTCATATTACACTGAACTTGTTCCTTCTCCAACAGCAGCATATCAAACGTCTGAGCCCATTGAAGTTTCCTAGTGATTGGAAGAAGGCACCAATCAATCATATTCTCAATTAGTGTCACCTCATAGATGCACATAATCATAGCAAAATGAAGCACGTGCATGAATAATGCTATATGGCACATTTCCAAGATTTTAGGAAATCGACAAAAACCGTTAATAATAATGTAATAGCAGATATTTATTGTTTGCAAATGCAGACTGTTGAAAATGGTTGTGCTTTTTAATAGTGCACTAAAGATAGGTTTTAGAAAATAAATAATTATTAAAATGGAAAAACAGTGTACAGCAACTGATATACAGCATTACTGTATATCACACACTACTATAATGATAAGGTTGCCTACAATCTCAAAGTTTTAAATAAAAAAAAAATTATAGCAAGATACAGACTAACATTTATTGTAAACTGATTACTTTGGTCTTAAAAAAGTAATAAAAGATGAGTTTATTATCAAGGTGAGACCCAAAGCTGGCACATTACACTCAGTTGGCACAATGAATATTTTCATAAAATTCCTGGATTTTGATTCCCTGTATTTTGTCACATCCAACAGACTGCCTTTCTTTCTTCTTCTTACAAGTTTCAGTACCCCATGGTAGAGCAACCAAAAACCAAAATGCAACAGAATGTCTTTTACTTCATGTTCAAAACTATGTTTCACAATACAATGTCTTTCACATGGATGAAACACACTTACGTCTTGAGGATCATCACTGCATAGCTTCAACCAGAGCACAGCAATAATTTTCAAAGTAGGTGGCATTTTGAGAACCAGCTAAACGGATCCTATTCCCTTGAAATCTTCCATCATCTCCTGAATGGTCAACTTTGAAGGCTCTACAGAGGCTTAAGCAATGACATGCTTCCATTCTAAAGGAGCCATAACTTTTGACACTTCCTTTCCTCAATCATTGCGAAGTTCCTGTCACAATGTAGGAAACTATGACTGGAACATAAAAACTTTTTATGTATTTCTACACAGTACTTGCAGTTGACCAGATAGAAATACAGTGTTAAAATTCTCCAGTTCTTGTTCTGCCCAACATGGTGGTCAGACCATATAATTAGTTTGTGTTACATACCTTCTTCAAGCATCACAAACTTAATCGGACAGGAAACTATTTTGGCTGAACCATAGCTTGCACCAGATCCAACCCCTAAATTTACCGTGTTAGTTAAGTACCATAGTCATGAACCATGAAATTATATGACGGTAGCTGTCTATGGCAGAATACCATGGAATGTGCCAATGTATGACAAAGTAGAACCTGTTGTAGGTCCACACATGTAACATATATATTGTTGTTCCTTTGTAACCATTTCTGTGTTGCTTTTTTAGCAGTTTGTAGGCTCTCTGCTTTTTCATGACAACTGACTAAATTTTATGTTGTGCATTTGTATCTCATATGAAGCTGCGATCATAAAGAATCATTACATTCTGCACAGATTGAGAATGTGGCACAGACATTCCTTCGAAGATTTACTCTTACTTTGAGAAACTCAAACTGAGATCCTGAATCAGAGACCTGTCATCATTTGATATGACATGTGGCCTACACAAATATTTTCCTCAACCATCTGCAGGAGTGGTCACTCCACTTTCCAGTTTATGTTGAAGAGAGTTTTCATTGCTGGGTGATGCAGACTACATCAAGCGATGTTTTTTGATGCACTTCTTTTGAATGGACTTCATATTTGAAAGTAGCTTGTTTCCATGAAGTACCATCTGTCTTACCTTCCTTTCGTCTGGCTGGCACGCTTATTTACGTGGAGTTATCAAGTAAATTAACTTCATTGTGCATCAAGGCATGGTATTCTTTGTACAGCTTTAACTTAATTTACATATTTACATCCTAGAATCCTTCTTTTGAACACACTTCTGTATTGTGTACATGATCTTGAAACATGCTGTCAATATTACTACCCAATATTCAACTCCACATTCTCTTCTAATAATATAGTAGAACTGTAGTTAGTTTTATCCATGTTATTCATTTTTATTGTAATACTGTCAGAAGATGCACATAAGGTATGTTGTTAGAGCAATGTACTCCACAGGGCACATACGTTGCCATTCAGGACACATGTTATTCTATGGACATATGTCCTTTTACAAAACCAATCAAACCAATCCAACATTATTCCACTCACTTGCGTTGGTGGCTGTTTTGCAGGAACTACTTTTCCTTTTGTGATTTATGTTTCAATCCACCACCATGAAGTCTCTCTCTTAATATCCCACCAACTACCCCAAGTTAATTTTTCTTTTATGTGTATTATTTGCACTTTTCAAACAACTAGCTGCAAGCGTCACCTTGCTACACTATGCAATTCTTGTAACACCGGACACCACCTCTCTGCCACTTAAATCACGTATTATGTTTATATTGTTCTACAGTCCTCTTATCGTGGCATGGTGCAGACCACTGCTTCTGAATGTGTTACTTTTTACTGAACGTTTTAAAAGCAACACCAAAACCCCTTACCCACTCAACAGTGTAGTACTTGCTGCTCAGTACTTGTTGTTATTCAAGTGGGGTCAAATAACAGACAAATTTCGCACATGCATCTTCAAAAGCTGTACTTTAAATTGGCCATAACTGCCAAATATTAGAATTATGGGGCAAATTTCAATGTCGGATCAACTACAGCGCTGATGTCTTGCAAGTCTTCATAGATACAAGTAATGGGAAATCCGGGATGGAATGTAACAATATTATGAAGAGCAAAGTTGATTGGTTGGTTGGTTTTGAGTATAAAGGGACCAAACTACATGGTCATCAGTCCCTTTTTCGTGACAGAAGCAAGGCTCATGGAACAGAAATACCAGACACCACACCTAAAAAGAAAACAAATGGAAAGAACAAAAAGTGGAGAAAACATCCATCACAAGGAAAAGTAGAAGAGAGTATTAAAACCATAGAGCATATAGTATGGGCTGGCTGATCACAATAATAAAAGAGGATGAGCAAGCCACTCTGCAACACATTAAAACGTCCACCCCAAAAAGACAAGGCGAGATGAGCACACGTAGGGAAAAGACGACCACGAAGACAAAGAAATTCAAAGAAAGTGTGACAGAGTTACAATGGAGGGAGGGTGACGACCTTAGAGAGCAGACTAAGTGCCCACGAATAAAACGCAAAACTAAATCTGCTGTTGAAACATTGTTACCCAAAACCAAAGGTAGGGTGCTGGGAAGGTTAAAAGTTCACCATAGAGTGGCTAAAAGTGGGCATTTGGTTGGTTGGATTGTGGATTGTGGTATTGAAGGGACCAGACTGCTACGGTCATTGGTCCCTTTTTCCAAAATTTCAAACACCCGCAAGAATAAAAACGAACAATGGAAAAGACTGCAGATGACACAGGACAAGAGAGCCTTAGACAGAGACCAGACAAAAGGAATTAAAATTGCACAGAGTGTGACTGGTTGGCCAACCATAGAGACAAAAAAGGAAAAGCAAGCCATCTACATTTATACTCCGCAAGCCACCCAATGGTGAGTGGCGGAGGGGACTTTACGTGCCACTGTCATTACCTCCCTTCTCTGTTCCAGTCGCATATGGTTCGCGGGAAGAACGACTGAAAGCCTCCGTGCGCACTCGAATCTCTCTAATTTTACATTCATGATCTCCTCGGGTGGTATAAGCAGGGGGAAGCAACCACCAAGAAATACATTAAAAACTCAGTCTAAAATCTTAGGCCGAAGGCCAGACTCAACACAAAAAAGGCAAACACTTAGATTAAGTGATAAAACGTAAACTAAGCCTGTCATGGCAGTGTCACCTGTTAAAAGGGCAGGGAGTATATCAAGCAG
Source organism: Schistocerca piceifrons (assembly GCF_021461385.2). Classification (NCBI taxonomy): domain Eukaryota; kingdom Metazoa; phylum Arthropoda; class Insecta; order Orthoptera; family Acrididae; genus Schistocerca; species Schistocerca piceifrons. Next base: position 156,750,307 of record NC_060148.1, read on the forward strand.
CGCAAATGTCTGCCTGGGCACAGCTAAAAGGGGACAGGTCAACAAAATGTAGACCACCGTCAAAGCCGCCAGACAGCGACATAGAGGTGGAGCCTCATGAGGCAGTAAATAACTGTGCGTCAGCCAGGTGTGACCAATGCGGAGCCGACAAAGATCAACTGAGTCCCTGCAAGTGGCTCGCATGGATGACTGCCACACAGTCGTCATCTCCTTGATAGCATGGAGTTTGTTGGGCGTGGTCAGATCGCGCCATTCAGTGTCCCAAAGCGTGAAAACTTTGCGGCGTAAGAATGCTCACAAATCAGTCTCTGGGAGGCCAATGTCCAGAGTTGGTTCACTGGTGGCCTGTTTGGCCAGGCGGTCAACATGTTCATTGCCCGGGATGCCGACATGACCAGGGGTCCACACAAAGACCACAGAGCGGCCACAATGGGCAAAAGTATGGAGGGACTCCTGGACAGCCATCACCAGACGAGAGCGAGGGAATCACTGGCCGATAGCTCGTAAACTGCTCATGGAGCCGCCACAGATAACAAAGGATTCACCTGAGCAGAAGCAGATATACTCTAGGGCACGAAATATGGCGACCAGCTCAGCAGTGAAAACGCTGCAGCCAGCCAGCAATGAATGTTGTTCATAGTGGTCCCCTAGAGTGAGAGCATAACAGACACGGCCAGCAACCATCGAACCACCTGCCTCCACAAGTATGATGTCCACAGGGCTGGTCTGGAAAGCACCAACGGCAAGTCAGATCACGCTGTGAAGGATTGGGTCCAGCACCCGCAACACAGACAGGACTGGATTAACGCCTGGTAGAGCCGTAAGAGGGTAGATCAGTTGGCACCCCAGCTGGTGTGGCTCAAGCAACGTAGAGCATTAAGATGCCGCCAACTCATCTGTTCAAGCTGCCGAATATGTGGAATCCAATTCAACAGGGCATGAAAAACCACACCCAAAAACCGATGTGTCTCCACCACACAAGAAGTTCGCCGACAAGATAAAGCCACGGTTCAGGGTGAACTCTTCGTCGCCGGGAGAAATCCATAACGCAGGTCTTGGCAGCCGAAAACTGGAAGCCATACGCTACAGCCAAAGACTGCGCCTTGCGGATAGTGCCCTGCAGCTGACATTCAGCAGCTGCAATGCCAATGGAGCTAAAGTAGAGGCAGAAGTCGTCAGCATACAAGGAAGCTGAGACAGACGATCCCACTGCCACAGTGAGCCCGTTAATTGCAATTAAAAACAGGCAGACACTTAGGACTGATCCCTGTGGTTCCCCGTTCTCCTGAACTCGGGAGGAACTATGGGAGGCCGCGACTTGCACACAGAAGGTACGATGTGACGGAAAACTTTGTAGGATAATCGGCAGTGGACCCCGAAGACCCCAATCATGAAGCGTAGAGAGGATATGATGGCGCCATGTCGTATCGTACATATTCCGCATGTCAAAAAAGACAGCGATGAGGTGCTGACAGCAGGCAAAGGCCATACGGATGGCTGACTCCAGGCTCACCAGATTGTCGGCGCCAGAGCGGCCTTTACAGAACCCACCCTGAGACGGAGCCAGAAGGCCCCGAGACTCGAGTACCCAACTCAGCCGCCGGCTCACCATGTGTTTGAGAAACTTGCAAAGAATGTTCGTGAGGCTAATGGGGCGGTAGCTGTCCACCTCCAATGGGTTCTTGCCAGGTTTCAAAACGGGGATAACAATGCTTTCCTGCCACTGCAACGGAAACTCACCCTCGACCCAGATATGGTTGTAAAGGTCGAGGAGGCGTCACTGGCAGCCCACTGAGAGGTGTTTCAACATCTCACAGTGGATGCAATCTGGCCCGGGAGCTGTAGCAAGGCAAGCGGCTAGGGCACTGGGGAATTATGACTCATTAAATGAAACATTGTATTATTCAGGATGGCGGGTGTGAAATGAAAGGTTCCGACGTTCCAACTGCTTTTTAATGGACTGGAAGACCAGTGGGTAATTTACAGAAGCGGAACTCAGAGCAAAATGGTCTGCTAAGTGGTTTGCAATGATGTTGGAGTCAGTACAAACTGTTCCATTCGGTGAGAGGGCAGGGACGCTGGCAGGGGTCCGATAGCAATAGAGGCAAATAATCTTGGCCCAAACCAGCAATGGAAAGATATGGAGGCCAATGGTGGAGACATATTGTTCCCAGCACTCCTGCTTGTGTTGGTAAATCAGGCAGCAGGCCCGCGTACGGAGCCGTTTAAAGGCGATGAGGTTTTCTAATGAGGGATGCCACTTGTGACACTGGAGCGCCCGCCTGCGATCTTTAATCGCCTCTGCGATCACAGGCGACCACCAAGGCACAGTCCTTCGACGAGGAGACCCAGAAGAATGGGGAATGGCAGATTCTGCGGCAGTAACGATGCCGGTGATGACCGAGTGAACCACCGCATCAATGGCTTCATTAGAAAGAGGTGCAATGCCGGCAGTGGAGGAGAACAAGTCCCAGTCAGCCTTATTCAGAGCCCATCTGCAAGGGCACTCAGAAGAGTGACACTGTGGCAGTGACAGAAAGATCGGAAAGTGGTCACTACCACACAGGTCGTCATGCACACTCCATTGGACAGACGGTAAGAGTACATGCCATGCGCCACACTGAAATGTGTGAAGGCACCATCATTTAAAATGGAAAGGTCGAGCTGTGTTAATACATGCTCAATGGTGGCACCTCGACCTGTGGCCACTGACCCACCCCACAGAGCATTATGGGCGTTGAAGTCGCCCAGTAACAGGAAAGGTGGCGGCAATTGGGCTATCAGCGCAGCCAGGACATGCTGCGGGAAATCACCATCCAGTGGAAGATAGAGACTGCAGACAGTAACAGCCTGTGGCGTCCACACCCAAACAGCGACAGCCTCTAAAGGTGTTTGTAGAGCGATAGACTCACTGTGAAGAGAGTGAAGGACATAGATGCAGACACCACCAGATACCCTTTCATAAGCTGCCCAGTTCTTATGATAATCCTGATAGCCACGGAGAGTGGGGTTTCGCATTGCTGGAAACCAAGTTTCTTGAAGAGCGATGCAGAAGAAACCAGCGGAGTTCCACTGGAGGATGACATTGTCCATGGCTGAGAAAGGCGTGAAGGGGCTGAGGAGGCAAATTACGTCACTGGGTCACCTGCAGCCACTCATCGAGGACTGACAGGAGCGACAACCATCGCGTCTGAGGGACCGGCGAGATCGAGGTCCTCAGCGGACGCAAGAATGTCCACCTCATCCTCAGAGCTTGTAGGTAGCGGTGGAGTATGTGCCACCGCAGGTGCCTTGGTCTTGGGGGTCTTCCATGTCGCTTTCCCTCACTGTTCCTTTGGTTGCCCTAGCTTGGAGGGCTTTTTTGGTCAGTCTCCGGGACCGAAGACGATCGTGAAGCTCGACGACTAGCGACCTGTGGCTTCTTCAGCCACTGGTGGGTGTCTGCTGTGCCGCTGGTAGGAACCTGAGAAGGGAGTGACCCAAGGGATCCCTTCTGAGCGAGAGAAGCCAAAGAAGACTTATGCTTCTCCAGTTTAGAAGTGGGGACTGGTGTCCAGGTGGTTGAGGGGGTGCTGCTCCCAAGGTAAGTGGTGCGGTAGCAACATAGAGAGAAGGGGGCAGGTGTGGTCCTCTGGCTCTGAAAGCTGACTGTATGTCGTGCAGCTGATGGAACTGGAGCAGGAGTGACAGTGGCGGCATAAGATGACATCATGCGCACAGGATGAAGCCGTTCAAATTTCCGCTTAGCCTCAGTGTAGGTCAGTCAATCCAGGGTGTTGTATTCCATTATTTTCCGTTCCTTCTGTAGAATCTTACAGTCCAGCGAGCAAGGGGGATGGTGCTCTCCACAGTTGACACAGATGGGAGGCGGGGCACATGGAGTATCAGGATGGGATGGTCGGCCACAATCGCGACATATGAGGCTGAAAGAACAGCGAGAAGACATATGGCCGAACTTCCAACACTTGAAGCACCGCATCGAAGGTGGGATATATGGCTTGACATCACAACGGTAGACCATCACCTTCACCTTCTCAGGTAATGTGTCACCCTCGAAGGCCAAGATGAAGGCACTGGTGGCAACTTGATGATCCCTCGGGCCACGGTGGACGTGCCAGACGAAATGGACTGTAAAAGTAGATCTCGCTGAAAAATAATGCCCTGGACCATATTTAAGCTTTTATGGGGAGTGATAGTAACAGAAACATCCCCCAGCTTCGTACAAGCAAGCAAGGCTCGTCACTGGACAGAGGATGCTGTTTTTATTAAGACTGACCCTGACCACATTTTGGACAAGCCCTCCACCTCCCCGAACTTGTCCTCTAAATATTCTACAAAGAACTGAGGCTTCTCGGACACAAACGATTTCCCATCAGCTCTGGTACAGATGAGATACCGGGGCAAATACCTTTCACTGTCATTCATAGCCTTTCGTTCCTCCCATGGTGGGGCCTGGGAGGGGAATGATTTGGGGTCATACACCTTAGCCTTGAAGTGAGATTTTGAATGCTTAGAGACTGCTGGTGGCTGGCCACCAGCAAGAGAAGATGTGCCATGCTTCATTGCGTGTCATCCACCCTGATGCCACCTACTCCGACCAAGAGCCCTCCTCCACGTGCGCAACCCAGCCACAGCAAAGGCCACCTGGCAGGATAGCCATTGCTGGGAGTCTTGATGCCCCATGGAGATGGGCATCTACTACTTGGCAATGTGGGGAGTCAACGCTGCAGGCATCATTAGAGCGATCCCTGTGTTGTCAGGGGGCTACAACCAACAGGGTACATGGCCGCCCCACCACAATGGACTGGCTACCGTGCCAATGTGAATACCTTGGAGGAAGAAGAATGGAACATGTGGGGTGTCAGCCACAGAGAACTGCCAGACATCACTGAAACTGTATTAGGAGCAAAAGTGAAGCATCTACAGGGAAGCAATAGGGAACAGATGACAAAACTACTTTTGGAATTCAATGATTTATTTTTGCCAAAAGGACCATTGTCAGGTATGCATATTACACAACACTGCATACCAATATGAAATGAATCACCAGTCTACCACAATCCGTACAGAATAGCTAGCAACTTTCATCCAATTTTGGAGTTATAAATCGATCAACATCAGAAAGATGGAATAATTGAAGAATGTGATGTCGACAGTGGGCAGGAATATTTGTGCAAAAAATATAGGTTTTTGTTTGATTACAGACACCTAAATGCGAAAACCATAATGGATGCCTACTCTTTGCCAAACATCACAGAAACTATGGATCATTTAGAGCTATGCTAATATTTTTCAACAATGGATTTGTAGAGTGAGTGCCACCAGATAGAGCCTGTATCACAGGAATGACATAAAACAGCATTTCTGGAACCCTGTGGACACTACCAAATCAGAAGGATGCCATCATCATTAAAAAATGCACCTGTAACATTTCAGAGATTGTTGGACGCAATACTCAGAAGTTTGAAACTATGGAAATGTTATGTATCCTGATGACATAATCGTCTATGGAAGTGATAGCAAACAGTATATGCAGTGATGAAGGGACGTATTCTTAAGGTTCAAAGCAGTGAAGTTAACAGTGAGTACAAAAAAGTGCTATTTTGTGATGGAATAGATAGCATACCTAGGACATATCACAAGATAGAGTTGAGACAGACTTAAGGTTAATTTGAGTGTATGTGAATTTCCTGTACCATAATCTGTCAAATAGTTGCAATCATTCTGCATTTGTGAACTATTAGCACTGGTTGATAAGAGGATATGCGGATATTGCCAGTAGGTTACACAATTGTTAAAAGAAGGGTACTAAGTTTGTGTGGTCAGAACAGTGTCAGCATGCTTTTGAGGAGTTAAAAGAAGCTTAAACATTGAGTCCAATTGTGGTACTTCCAGATTTTAATACAGAATTTGTTTTATTATGTGATGCATAAAACCATGCACCAGGCTGTGTTATCAAAAGAGGTGCAATGTGCAGAACATCCAGTAGCTTACACTCAAGGCAGCTGAATTCTGCAGAATGAAATTATTCTGCAATGGTGAATGAGGTGTTAACCTTATTTATTGACTCACATATATCAAATTTATCTGTATGGTGAAACATTTAGAGTAATAATAGATCATGTGGCATTAAAATGGTTGCTGAGGTTAAAGAATCCTTCCCAATAGGCTGACAGGATGGGCAGCATGACTACGCAAATTTGATTTTGAACTTATGCATAAAACTGACTGGCAGCATGGAAATGCAAAAAGTTGAAGTACAAAAGCAGCAGTATTACATATAACTCCAAATATCAGGGAACTACAAACCCAAGTAGAAGTCTTAGAGGGAAGTAGTTATTAAAATGATTGCAGTCTGTAGAAGATAGTGTTTCAGCTAGAGGTAATTTTGTTGCAAGAATAGCAGTATTTAAACGGCCTAAGGAAAGTACAGAAGGAACTATCACCGAAGTTGAGATTGGTTTCAGAACCTGAGCACAAAGACTTGCCCTTTAATTTGGAGTAGCCACAGCATCAATGAGAACTGATGGAAGAAAAGTTTAGATTTTCATTTCTGTAACAGTAGCAGGGAAACAAGCACATCACGAGTGCTACATAATTCGTGCATAACTCGTCACATGGGGAATACTGAAGAAATTTGTAAGAGTAAAAACTCAGCAACTGTTATTAACTACAAAGCACAAAGGAAGATATGTAGCAGTGGAGGAGGCAAATTTACAAAAATGTCACCGAGAGAAAATCATAGTCTGTCTGCGTATGGTAATATCAGTGGGGCAGGATTCCTGTGCAGTGAAATTGGTAATGGGACAAAGGAGGAAAGAGAATGCAATTAAAAAGTGGTCCAGCCAGAATTGTACTTTCAGCAGGTCGAGGCACATGGGCTGTACCCTAGCTTTGACAAGATGATAGTAGCAGCTAGTTTTTACAAGTGGAGCGGTAGATCAGCAATGAGGGTAGAATGAAAGGTGAATGCTTTCTTATTAAATGGAACAGCATGCAACGTAATGGAACCTACTTTCTGCCTGTCCACCATGATTGCAGGTATAACTCACTTGAGCCTTTCCCAGCCACATTTGTACTGGCCAGAAGACCCCATGGAAGTGCCACCTGCCGTAAATCTAACCAGCTTAAATTAAACTCTGGGACCAAAACTAGTGTAGTCTATAAACATGCTTCTGAACCAGCAGGAGGGACCAATCTTCCTGGAAACGTTATTGCAGCATGTGAATTCATGTTGTGAAAATCAGCACCAGAATGAGACAACACTGACCACTGTCATACCAACCATTGCAGTGGCACTTGTTCTGCTGGGACTGGTGTTGTTCTGGCACATAAAAGACAAAGAAAACTACTGAGTACAGACCCAGCCATAGTTCAGGTTCCACTGAGTTCGATAACCCAAGCATAAAAGCAGAAGAATGAAGTAGAATGCACAGTGATATAGTATGAAGAATAATCGACTTATCTTCGCTTTTAAGTGGGAAATTGACAGATAGAAAAAACTGGGCAAGAAGCATAGTAATGAAATTACTACCATGGTGTTTGAGTCACGGTGCAGGGCAAGGGGCCCTATGGAAATTTACGATTCAGTGAAAGGGTTAAGGTAACCAATTGTTAGAACGACACTCAAGAGGTGAAATAAGGCCAGAAATACTTGCCGCCAGTAACTCTGGTGTAATGGGTAGCATAGTTTGGTCAATCCGAGGGACAGAGTCTTGATAAGAAGAAGGTCAATGAAGTGTATCATCCATAATTGGTAAAAAAAATATGCCAGAAGGTAGGTAAGGAAGAAAGTTAACATTTTTTTGGTAATTAACTTCAACCCAAATAATTTTTTTTTTTAAATGTGCTTAAAGCAAAGAATTTATGGGGTAATTATTCTGTAGATGAATAATTTACAGAGTAATACATTTGTATATGAAGACTGGTGTATTGTTACACATTATTAATACTAGCTTTCTGTTAAAAATAATGGATAGTAAATTTGAGAGAGAGAGAGAGAGAGAGAGAGAGGGAGATATATATATTTTCCAAAACTATATGCAAATCAATTACAATTGGTTCAATGCAGGGAAAATGCCAAGAAAATATCACAAAACTTCAGAAGAAAGGAAAGAGAGCAACTTAGCAAATGTCTAGATTTAAAATAAAGGAAAAGAGAGAGGAAGAAAGAGCTGTGAATAGTATGTACAAAGAAAGTAAATGCACAACCACTCATGTCACCATAGTATAATCATCAGAATCCTATTTAGGTTCATACTAATCACCATAAACTTTAGGAAAAGCAGTGAAAAGACAGCTACATCCAGACAGTCCAACTCAGAAAAAAGCAGTAACAAACAAATTAATTGTTCCAGTGGAACAATTTCCATAATGTTTAAGCACACATTAACAACTCAAACTAGATAACAAGAATTCAGAAAAAGAGAATGAAAGTTTAATTTTTTTACAACAGAGATAACAATCTGTTAAGCACCTGACAGATGGGATACTAAATTATTTAAAGATCTGAAGACAAAGATGCACAGGGTTTTGTAAAAACATTACATGGTACTTTCAGCTCAGGGAGCTTATAAGCAACTCTAGGCAGACACAGAAATGGGGCAAATAAAAAATACTTTCATTCATTACACATTTTATTGCTTCTGAATACACCTCAATGTATGTATGAAGGTATCATGCTAACTCTGATTATCTGGTGAATGCACTGAAAAATGACACTGGAAAGAGCATTTTTTATGAGGTAAGGAGTTACGGGAACATGTAATCTACTGTTAATTCATGTGTACTACGAACTCATGTATAAAGTGTAAAAGCTATAGCTCCTAAACATCACTCCACATTAAATAATGAAGTTGACTGACAAATAAGTAAAATGGAAAAAATGGATTGATGTTGACAGGCAACAAAAATATGCAGAAGTTAATGGTACCATCACTGATGTAGTGTTACAAATTGATAAGGAAATTTTATATTTAATATTTCACTGCTTCATAGAAAACTCACAATTTGCTGAATTGGGGATATGAGAAAAATGGATTTCTTAAATCTGGATATCTACAGACTGACTTTGTAGATAGTGTGTCTATGATTAACGAAGACAAAAGTCTAAGTGCTCATTCATAACATGAATAAGTACAGGCTTCACAGGTTGCACCTGGATGCTGCAGGAACATTTTATCATGCCATCATCACTAATGAGATCTAACACATGAAACAGTTTCTGTTGCTGTGTTGTCTTATAAATAATACCTGATGTAAATAAGAACATCTCGCATCTCAGAAAAGTTGACAATTCGTTGAGATGGCCATACTTCTCTATTTGAAAACAAGTACACATTATCCAGTTTGTGTTCAAAAGTATTAAAAGTGGAAATGGACTGTTATTCTTTGCTGCATGACATGGTAAAGTCATCATGGATGCTATTGGTGGTACAATGAGGAACGAAGTGTGGAACCAGATGAAACACAGAAAATGGTATGCTGGTTGAGCTACAGATTTTTTATAAGTGTGCACAAACTTAAATTGAAGCAAAAACCTTGTTTAATGGTACTGGAAGATAGTTTCTGGACAACAGAGTGAGTGTAACTCACATTCAGCTCAAATATTTTTGCTCATATTCAAAACTATGATTATTTTTAGCCGTAAGCTACAATAATATTATTGTCACTCTAACCATGAAGCTTGAAAAAACCAATCATCATCTTGCAACTATGGCTGCAACCCATCAAAGATGTGCTTGGTATTCAGAGTTGGAAAATGATTTTTGCGGGGATCTAATGCTGGAGATGAAGACACAAATGGACCAGATACTGTCAAGGATGTGCATGTTGATCTGATAAATCCTGGATTGTTTGTCACTGTAGAAACTTTAAATGAGAGAGGTATAAAACAATTTCTATGGCATCTCTGAAAATGCAGAACCTATGGTAATGTTTTTGAAACCCATTCCAAAGGCTACAATTTATTCACACAATACAAAAGTGACAGTACTTTTCGTTAGAACTGAACAAATTTGAACATTAAGAAATTAACCAATGACTATTTAAAAAGCAACAGATATTACTTATGTCTTTAAAATTGGGACCTATAACTGTGTTGCAAGATGAATCTTTTAAGAAGAAAATGTAATATAATGAAAAACTGAAAGACCTACATATTTAAATCGTATGATTTATGTATAGTTTTAGTTTTTTAGAGTATTAAAAATTGCATTATGAATTACGCTATTTGTGCGAGCCGTGTGTCCCAAATGCAATTAGTTTTTCACTTTTATCCTCAAGATTTAAAGTTTTAGATTCAATTATTGCATGCCTAATTTAACACATTCCTTATGTATTTGGATTTTAAAAGAAGGGTGCAATTCAAATAATTTCTGATTTAAACATAATTTTAAAAAATTCTTTCAGAAGCTGTCTTTAATTCCACACAGCCAACTGTGTGAACATATTATCAATCATTAGAAAAGGAATGTTACTATAAAAATTAATGAAACTCACTTTTCATGCATGTTATTGCCCAAGAGGAAACTTGGAATCACTCTTTCCTCAGCTGAATTGTACTTTTGATTCAACTGACCTTTAATAAGTAAGTATACAGTTGTATTCCCTTTAAGAAATAATTGTATCTCTATCCACTGAAACTACCAGGCCTACTGATCATACAACAAAATCAAATTATTTCCAACATCAATTGGTGGATATTTAGTAGTTCAGTAATTTCTACAATGAAGTAAACAAATTTACTAACTAATTTACAGGGTCTGTCAATCCTTCAGCGCATTTTCTTCATATGAAATTACGTTTAGAATATATGCTCATTTTTTGATGATATTTCAATGCACCCTTTGGGTTGTTCATTAAAATTATTTAAACCGATACCTCAGAACAAGAGTAATTAGATTATATGTTGGTTAACTGTCACAACACAGCTGACCCAAACACTACTCCTCAAATATTATGAGAATCAATAGTGGACAGATTACATTAACCTCTCAACAGAGCCACATCATTTTATGACAAGAAATTAAGAATGTTCTGACATTTACTCAGCCATAACCTTACTTGCAGATCAGAATTATTTTGAGGAAATATTAAATTCTTTATAAATTCAACAACTAAAGACAATATGATTCATCACTGAAGACTTAGCACACATCCACTGAGTTAACTGTGTTGTAAACGGTATGTACAATACCAATCCGTGTTTGCAACATCTGTATTTGGACACTGGGCTTAACAGACCAAGTTTTATTTTGAGCATTATATATACTGGTTAGACAGAGATGAAAGGAAACACGTTTACCAATAAAATGAAAAAAGGTAAGGCATATGTACCCATTTCCAGCAATTATTTGGTTCGTATATGGTTCATGGCATATTTCCCTAATTTTAATATACAGCAGATACAAATAAGAGAGACTTAAATAATTAACAAAATGTTCTCCTTCACTATTTACAGCAGCCTCCCAATGCTGGGATGACTTTTTCATTCTGTAACTGTACAAGTCATGGTGTGATGGTGCAATGACAGCTGCGTAGTGCTGGATTGGGAACAAGAAAAGGGCTGGATGGGTGAGAGCAGTGACTAATGAAGGTTGAGGCCAGGACGGTTACAGGAATGTAGATGTACTGCAGGGAAAGTTCACAGCTGTGCAATTCAGAAAAGCTGGTGTTGGTGGGAAGGATTCATATGGCACGGGCTGTGAAGCAGTCACTGAAGTGAAAAATGTTATGTTTGGCAGCTTGCTCAGCAACAGGGTGGTCCACTTGTTTCTTGGCCATAGTTCGTCAGTGGCCATTCATGTGGACAGACAGCTTGTTGGTTGTCATGCCCACATAGAATACAGCAGTGATTGCAGCTTAGCTTGTATGTTACATGACGGGTTTCACAAGTAGCCCCGTCTTTGATGGGATACATGATGTTTGTGACTGGACTAGAGTAGGTGGTGGTGGCGGTAGTGGAGGACATATGGAACACTTCTTGGATCTAGGTCTATTACAGGAATATGGGCCATGAGGTAAGGGGTTGGAAGCAGGAGTTGTGGAACGATGGACTAGTATATTGTGTAGGTTCAGTGGAAGGCAGAATACCACTTTGGGAGGGGTGGGAAGGATAATGGGCAACAGTCTGTATATGTGCAGATGTGTGTGTGTGTGTGTGTGTGTGTGTGTGTGTGTGTGTGTGTGTCTATCAACATGCCAACACTTTCGTTTGGTAAGTTACCTCATCTTTGTTTTTAGATTTATAATTACAAAAACACACATCATGCAATTCCAAACAAATCCAAATGACTTACAGATACAAGGAGATATCAATGACAGACACTGGATGAGGATCCACGAGTTAAGTTCTTGGGCATTCAGATCAATAATAAATTAGGAGGCACCAGCATGAGAATGAGTTAACCAAAAAGCTCATATCTCTCTGCCCTGTAATTAATGAATGTTCCTCCAGAATGTCATACAAGCTTGTAGCAGGATTGTGATGTGAACACCTTGCATTAACCTCTCCATTGACCTAGGGAAACTTGCACCTACATGTCACTATGGAACTTCCTATTGGCTTTTACGTTAAATAACATAGATTGTTTTTTATTTCAAGTTGGCTTTCCCAGAAGATAATTCCAAAAACAAGTGAAAACTCCAAAAGATGCCATCATAATTGCCTGTAGGTGAGTAATGCTGAGGGGATCAACTTGAAAAGTTTACCAATTTGTGGACCCCATTTCAATTGAAACCCAAGCAGACACCTAGGAATTGTCCGCAGTATGTTTCATTTAGTGTGTAACCAGTAGTATCTACTTCTTCCAGTAGCAGGTCATTTCTGATTGCTTTTCCATCTTATAAAATGAGTCTTCAAGGGATGACTTGAACTGGTAACTGCAGCATTAATAAGGGTAAAGTGCTGTGCAATATGATACAGGAAGTTTGTTGGTAGTGATCATGATTTATTATTAAACTTAAGTAATGTGATGAACAGTTTAGTGAGATAATACTGAACTGAATCTGAAGAGAGGGGAATTCTGTAACAAACTGAAGAAAGTTGACAATATTACAAAACACATAGATGGACCAAAAACAGAAGAGATGGAAAATTATCAGAAATATAATTTTTCATATGGATGGTATACCACTGCATTGGAACCTGCACAAAAGAGCACTTCTTACCAGTAAGCTGCCTGAGGGATTGATCAGCTAAAGGGGCTGCAGAACTGACCTTGAAATTTGCTTCATCTCACAGTATGGTATCTTTTTTATTGGTGGGAGTTTGTGAAAGGCTCCTCCTATGTGTCTCCTCTTCCAACAACTTTGGATGAACTATGATGCTACATGGAAACAGCAGTGAGTTTACTAAACTGACATGCATGCATATGCATGAACTAGGTCTAATACCTGGATGCTTAAATGTGTTGACAAGAACTTTGATATTTGTGAGCAGTAAATGATGAATCTGGCCCTAAACACAGCTGTGAAAAGCACCTTAATGTTGTATGTGCACACACATAAAATGTAAGCAATGAGAAAATCATATGGTTCCTTTGTAAATAAAGGCTTTGCAGGCATGTATAGAAGTAAAAATCTGACCCCAATTCTGTATCTTTATTTATGTCAAAGTTATAGCCTTGTGATATATGATGATTTGAAACATCCTGAGGAATTGCTTACACAGGTATAACTTCTTTCATTGAAATATGAAGATCTTAATTTGTGTCTATGGGTTCCATCTATTACTGAATGTTTCAGAATTTTTTTCATGAAATTAAATTTGCTTTCAACACTGTAATCTCTGCTCTGGCAAGAGATGGGGTGTGAATGGATGAGGGATGAGCCAGGCTGCAAATCTTAAAGGCAGAAGCTCCCACAGGGATTTACCTCTGTGAAGTATAGTGACAACTAGCTGTTTGTGACTAGTGCTAATCTACTCATACTGCTAATTATGGGAACTGCTAATAGATTATTTTGTATCTATGTATACGTACATTTACTACTATGAACAACATCACTGTTGATCCTACTACATTAGTCACCTACTTATTTTACCTTGTATCTCCACATACATGGATACACCACTACCCACCTAATGGCACTAATGACGAAGGGTACCCCATAACCCCGCTGGTCATTTCCGTTCCCATTCCACTCGCAAATACGAGGGAAAGAGACTGTATATGTGCCTCTCTATCAGTCCTGACTTCTCAAATTTTATCTTCATAGTCCTTATGTGCTATGTATGTTGGAAACAAGAAAATCGTTCAGCAGTCAGCTTTAAATGGCAGTTCTCTAAATGTTCTCAATGGCATTTCTCAAAAGAGCATCACCTTCCCTCTGGGAATTCTCATTTGAGTTCCTGAAAGATGTCCGTTATACTTGTGTGTTGTTTGAACCTACCAATAACAGATGTAGCAGCCTGGCACTGAATTGCTTCTCCAACAAAGTATTACTTTGCTATCTTGCTCTGGTTTCTCATGCAATTACCTAATAAAATTTCCAATTCCACAATTAATACAGAATCTTGCTGGCCATGTGCCAGTATCAAAATGATCAGCCCTATTTCTCTGCATCATTATTAAGCCCTCGCATTTTATGCTGTCGAGACCACAAAGGCTGCATGGCACTCTAGCTGAGAGAGCTAAGATGTTCGCTGCACAACTTCATGTGCTACTCAGGATAACTGTTACAGTCAAAAATCCTATTCATAGATTTCTCACGTGTCTACCACTCTTTAATCTAAGTTACATATTTTCAACGCAACAAGTGGCGTACACGTCAGTGATTTCAGTGCCAATCACATGACGTGGTTTTCCAGACCACACAACCAGCAACACACTGTTCTGCACACTTGCATTGGGAGCAGCACTCCATGCAGTGGACATTATCCCTGAACCTCTGGCCCTGGTGCCATGGAGACATATTGCTCAGCTTGTGATCTCTTGGGCTGCATACAAAGGCCAGTATGGCCTTTTGTATTTTCATGGTAAGTGGTCACCAACTACAATCCAACCACTTTGACAACTACAGATATGCCCTAGGGCACTGTTGTGGACAAGCTCCTCATTTGCACATCCCTGACTACTATGTGTGGCGTTCTCATTTCTGGAAAACCCTTCTTGTGGAACAACACTACTACTGTTTCACTTACTGTCCTGTCTACTTGTGATGCCAATGCATGCCTTTCATTTGTTTAAAATGGCATAACATGAGTCCCTGTGACATTTAAGTCTTGCCTGTTAGCTGTGAATCAGCTACACTCCTTTACATACTCTCTGAGCTGTCCGTAGCATGATAGTTTGGATCCTCAACCTGTATGCTTGTATAATCACCACACATTCCAGTGTCTGAAGAAGCTAACATTTCAGTGCCTGAAAAATGCTTTATAACTTCAGGAAGTTTGTTTATGAACAATGAGATCGGGAGTGAGCCAGTACCTAACCTTCTGCAATTGTGTGTTGAACGTTCCCCAATCTTTGTCTAATTTCATTCCTGTGACATGTTTATCAATGTGAGCATCTTCTTCCCTTAGCAAGGTCATAAAGCATATTTAAAAAATTAATCTTTCTTCTTTACATCTGCCAGGACTTGAATGGTGAGGTCATAGATGGCTTCATCTATGTACAATCATTCACCAAAAGACATAAGACATACACAGAGTTTTTCTATGAATGAAAATTTTATAAGTAATACAACAGGTACCACAGAAGCTGCCACAATATGTACAGGTTGCGGCCTAAGTATCAGGGCTGATCTACAACACACAAATTTTATCTCTTTATCAAAACCCAATAAATTTTTAGGGAAAGGATAAGGACAGTCAATGTTCTTTTGAATTTTATTGATCAGATGTTATTGAAAAGAGGAATATTTCTCAAATGACCTACACTATTGGAACTTACACTTCATCTAAATGTGAATTTAGGGACCATCACAGACAACCATTATACAATATAGTTGATATCAACAAGGGCAACAGAACAGCATTATACCAACCACTAGTCCCCTTCTATTTAAAACGGTTAGAACGTAAGAGGTGATATGAAAGTCAAGTGCAGGAGCAGAAGAATATTCTACAATTACGAACAGCAACAAATTCCAGAAAACTGACAATCTGTGACAATTCCATTTCAATGCAACTTTTACTCTACAAACTTACCAAAAGACTTATTTGACTACAAGCAATACATCAGAGATGTAAATACTTACAATATTCCCAGTTATATTCATTTCCAAATTAAATTCAGGATCCTCCTTGATAAAATCAGTGGACCAAGATATTCCCAATGGATTTTTAACAGACTGAAAGAAGAAAACAATCTGTGAATTATAACTGCTTGCTAACTTCTGTGTGTATGACACAGCTCTCAATATTCCTTTCTTATGATTATCATCCAACTTTGCAGAGATTCTTATCGATTGGGAAGAGTGAGTGTCACAGTGCATCCAAATCAGGGGAGAGAGAGGGTGGGGTGAGGGGAGAGAGAGTGTGGGGTGAGGGGAGAGAGAGAGGGAGGGGGGAGAGAGGGTGGAGGGAGAGAGAGAGAGAGAGAGGGGGGCAGGGTGGGGAGTAAGAGAGAGAGAGGGGGGTAGGGAGAGGGGAAGAGGGTGGAGAGAGAGAGAGAGAGAGAGAGAGAGGGGGGGGTAGGGTGGGGGGAGAGGGAGAAGGAGAGGGAGAGAGAGAGATGGAGGAGGCAACAGAGTGTTCTGCCCACCCCTCAATGAGGCAATAAGGTTAAGTTTCCCTCCCTTAAACAGAGTGGTAAAAGCCCTCCTCAAGAATTAAACATAAAACTAAGTCAGCCATTGAGGCATCATCTCCTGACACCACAATGAATGAACCCCAGCCTCCATGAGTAATCTGTCTACAAGACTAGTTCAAAACGCTCCTGTTGCAAATCAAACCCCACAGTGGTGCATCAGATCCTGTATCCACAAGGCTGAGGATCATGCCAAACCATATGCCAGACTCCCATTACCAAGACAGGGTTGTATCATGGCTTTGTAAAGCTGCAGAAGGGCAGTGCACTCTGCGCCCCTGCTGGTGTTACTCAGGTGACGAAGTGTACTGAGGTGCAGCAAGCACTTTCACTTACACTGCCAAAGATTGGGATTTCATGCCAACTAAGAATCAAAGACCAGTCCTAAAAAGTAGTAAGTTCCTGCCTCATTGAGAAGTCTGTCATCAAAATAAAGTTCTGGTTGTGGATGAACCATACAATGTTGACAGAAAACCATGACATGGGTCTTGGCAGCTGAAAACGAAAAGCCATGGGCGAGTGCCCATGACCACGTCTTTCGTATGCCACCTTGCAGACTACATTCAGTGACACACACACTAGAGGAGCAATAGTAAGAGGCAGAAATAGTCAGCATACAAGGAGGGTGATACTCATGACCTCTGCTACTGATGACGTCACAGCTGGAGGTGACCACTGATGGCTTGTGGAAAGACAGTACAGAGCCCTGCAGGACTTCATTCTCTTGGATATGTGGAGTGTTGTGGGAAGCACCAACTAGAACCCAGAACATACACTGCGACAGGAAATTCTAGATAAAAATTGGGAGTGGCTCCCACAGACCCCACTTGTGTAAGGCAGCAAAGATATGGTGTTACCTCCTGGTGTCACACAGCTTTTGCAGGTCAAAGAAGACAGCTATAATGCACTGACATTGGGCAAAAGCTGATTGGCTGGCAGACTGCAGGAAAACCATATTATCAGTAATGGAACAGCCTTGGCAAAAATTACACTGGGATGCAGCCAGAAGTCCAAGACTCAAAGAGCCACACAACTGTCAGCTCTCTGCGCATTCAAGCAATTTACAGAAAACATTGGTGAAACTTACTGGGCGATAACAGCCCATCTCTAGAGGTGCCTACTCCCTTTCAGCACAATGATGCTTTCTAATTGTTGCAATGGGAACTGGTCCTCACTCCAGATCCAGTTACAGATGGCAAGGATATGATGCTTGTGAATGTGACCTGGCCCTGGTGCTCTATCAGGGCAGAGGGCTAGGACACTGATGAATCCATAGAACTTACAACTACTTAAACCTAACTAACCTAAGGACATCACACACATCCATGCCTGAGGCAGGATTCAAACCTGCGACAGTAGCAGTTGCTCGGTTCCAGACTGTAGCACCTCGAACCGACGGCCACCCTAGCCTGCAGGTCCTTACGATGGCCAGTGATCATAGTTAAAAGCTACAAAGGGTTATGTTCATTGAAACTGCCCAAAATTAGGAAAGTTTGGAGGGGGGGGGGGGGGGGGAGCTGGGAAACCAATGCAAACAATATGTCATGAGATGCTTTATCGTCAGAAGGAATGTAAACACTGCAGACAGTACTATGCTGAAATGCACTTTACCCAAACAGCCACAGCCTCCAAAGGTGTATCAAGAGGCAAAAGTTTGCTAAACAGTGTATCCACAACATCTGCGCAAACCCCATTCTGAGTTCCATTGTGTGGAGCAAACTGGAGCCTCAGGGGTTGCTGGAATCTTTGCCTTGGCCACAGGAGTTGAACAGGTGGGATCTGCCAGTGTGGGGGTCCACTGGAAGGTCCTCCTCCTTGAACTACTTTTCTTGTCTTTTCTCTCCTTAGAGGATTTTGATGATGCCAAGGGCTTCTCTGAATCAGTTTCAGATAAAAATGATTATCGTAAAGCAGTGTGACCAACAGCCTGTGGCGCCTTCAGCCAGTTGCTGGTGTCCAGTTGTAGATCTGTGCAACCCAGGGAAGGAAGTGTCCCCAAGGATCCCTTCCTGGCAAGAGAAGCCAGAAGAAGCTTAGTCATCTCAGGCTGGGAGGTGGAGACAAACGTTTCTGGTGGATGGGAAGAGAAGGGGAGCAGTCAAACCATCAGGGGGTGGGGGATGGCCTGAGGGCCCACTACAGAAAGAGTAACAGACACGAATACCATCAACAAAAGGGAAATGTCTTTGTAGCTGTAGCATATGACATAGTGTACATGCTTTCCTTTTGGCCTCTTTGTCAGTAGGTTTGTCCAGAGTCTTGTATTCTTGTACCTTCTTCACTCCCTAGAAAACAGTGTAATCTGGTGAGCAGGGAGTGTGGTGCTTTCCACTGTGGACACAGATGGGGGCAGAGGCACACAGGGCATTTGCAAGAGATACTCATCCACAATCTCTACAGATAAGGATAGTGTGCAATGCAAAGACGTGCCCAAATTCCGGATACTTTAAGCACCAGAAGGGGGAGGGACCTATGGTTTCACATTGCATCCTTATACCATCACTTTGACCTTTTCAGCCAATGAATCACTCTAAAAGGCCCCTGGGGAGGGGGGGGGGGGGGGCGCATGGACAGAGAATGGAGTGGAAGGGAATGCAGGTCGAGGGTGTTAGAACTGGAGTAAATGCACACCCAAGTGACGCCAAGAAGTCCACTACTTTTCCTTAAATAAACATTTCTTCATTCTGCAAAACAATGCTATATCATTATTGTACAAAATAGAAAACATGTAACATATCATGACAACTTTCTGCTTCCCTCCAGTGCCACAGTCCCAGTAGTGATGTGGGTGAATTATGGATGTTATGTAAGTTCCAAATTTAATTATTTCACAATTGAATGTCATTGTGAATTTGTCCTAAATCTGTACAAATAAAAATAAATATAATTGTTTTGCTTGCACCACTAGCAATCCTTCATAAGTCATAGAAAACAACTCACATATGCTATCTGGACACCCATGGTCGTTGTCCTAGGAACCCAAAACTAGAGATAAATTTTCCGCAATAATGAACAGGCACAAGGAATGGCCTTTGATGTAAAAATCAGTGACCACTTGTTTTATGTGCAACAGAGTAAAAACTCATGGCTGGTTTACTCTCCTTCACTTATCCTAGTCAAATGGTCTAATGATGCAGTCACACTCTTGGTACAATTATAGCTGTCCGTGAATATCTATGCATGCCACCAAAGTTAAGTTTACAGCTATTTCGCTATTGTTACATCCATATTTGTTCTTCCATGATTTTTCTGAAATCTCCTACCTGATGGGTGGACTTTCTCTGCATCCACCATATCCAGTATCACAAATTTATACCCACAAAAGCAGTGGCATAACAAATTCATTTTTTGGGCCACTCAACTGAAAGATTCTCATGGCATTTGTTGTCAAAAAAAAAAAAAAAAAAAAAAAAGGCTAACCACGTGGTACAATGTGTGCAGAACAAATACAGCACTTCGGCAGTAGCAATATTAGCAGGTTCATAAATATATTTGTGTCAATAATTTTCTTCTACTGTGTCTTTCTGTGTGGAAACCAATATTGTAAGCTTTTCTCTATCTGTATTTGGCTCTTCCTTGTTTGTGGGAATGTGAGAGCCTTGCCTTCATTCACTAATTATGTCGTTAATCTTAACCCTGCTGTAGCTGCCACTGCCATGTGACTTAGACAAGCATCTGTTGAACACCTAGCTAAGGGGGCAACTTCACCAGTGTGACTTAGAAGTGGCCAAAAGTACATTTGACATTCTGGCAGCGAATGTTCTCAAAACAACTGAGCCACATATATATGAGAAGCAGAGTCGCTGCCAGGTAGTCAGTTTGAAAGCTACAATCTTCACGATAACTTGGAAGTGATAAAAAGTGAACAACTGCATTGCTGGCTATTAACACGGACTTCAGTCAGTATTGTGTTCAGTGATATTAGAAATCTGGGAGAGTCGCCAAGTGTGTATTAGTGCTAAGGGTACCAGCGATACATTTTTCAGTGCGAATAAAGTATTTATTCGAGAATAATTGGCATCTAATCTACCTACATTATAACAATATACTAAAATGGATTGATATGTAATAAAGAAAAGAAAGTAGAAACATCTGATGATTCTGGTCAGAATTCATCTGCAAAAACACCACCAGATGTAAAGGCACAGCCCAGCACTTTGTCAAAACTTCCACAATGAAGTTCATTGACCGATTCCTTCAATCACACAGATATTGGCAATTAATAGGATGTATTACCATCAGGATATTATTGATGCTATAAAACACAAGCTTCTCACAGCTCCAAGGAAACCTGGAAAAGGTTGTCTTTCCTACTTCTGAGCACAACAAGGAAGGGCGGATTGAACATAGGCAATAGCATGATAATCATTTTAAACAGTATCCGTGGCTGGTGTTCTCCCAAGTTAAAAAGGGACTTTTTTGCATTAACTGTTCACTTTTCGTGAACAATAAAATAGCTGGAGGAAAGAAATCCACTATCGCCAAGAAACTTGTGACTGAACCACTATCAAAGTTTGCCAAACTTACTGGTAAAGATTGTGACCATGAGACTCACTCTCAGCTCAAGTACCACATTGAAGTATCAACAGATGCAAAATTATTTTTGGCAACACGAGGAATGCAAACTTTGTGTCATAAATCAATGTCAAGACAGAGAATGGAAAACATTTGGGAAGACTGAGGCTGTCTTGTACCTATAATAAAAACAATCATATCTCATGGAAAGCAAAATATTCCCCTGAGGGGGGGGGGGGGAGGGCTTAGACATGATGGGAGTCTATTAGAAAATGATAATGATCGTGAGAGTATAGTGAGTAACACAGGAAACTTCTAAGCTCTTCTAAGATTTAGAACTGACACTGGAGACTTGCAACTAAAACATCACCTTGAGACCACTAAAGCGAATGCCACTTGCATATGTAAAACAAAGTGTAACGAACGTATTTCGTGCTGTGAAACAGTGCTGTTATTGAGATTACTGGAGGAAATCAAAGATCCTCGTTATTAAAGCATAACCTTCGATGAGACTACGTACATAATGCACATTGCCCAACTGAATTTAGCTGCTAGATATGTTGATGGTGACGGCAAATTACACAAAAGATTTTCGAGTTTCATTGGCAGGACACTTAGAAGATGCAACAAGTCCGCTAACGAGACAGCTTACACTACACTCGTTTGTTCTCTGTTAGAATATTGCTGCGCGGTGTGGGATCCTTACCACGTGGGATTGACGGAGGACATCGAAAGGGTGCAAAAAAGGGCAGCTCGTTTTGTATTATCACGTAATAGGGGAGAGAATGTGGCAGATATGATACGCGAATTGGGATGGAAGTCATTAAAGCAAAGACGTTTTTCGTCGCGGCAAGATCTATTTACGAAATTTCAGTCACCCACTTTCTCTTCCGAATGCGAAAATATTTTGTTGAGCCCAACCTACATAGGTAGGAATGATCATCAAAATAAAATAAGAGAAATCAGAGCTCGAACAGAAAGGTTTAGGTGTTCATTTTTTTCCGCGCGCTGTTCGGGAGTGGAATGGTAGAGAGATAGTATGATTGTGGTTCGATGAACCCTCTGCCAAGCACTTAAATGTGAATTGCAGAGTAGTCACGTAGATGTAGATGTAGATGTAGACAAGGACTGTAGTGGAAACACTGACGATGAACCTGACGTGTCAAGATAAAGAGCGTAGCGTTACTGGTGAAGTATTAGGTACTACGATTCTAAGGAGAATGGAAAGCCTTTCTCTGTCCCTGGAGAATTGTGTGGGTATAGGCTGTGATGGTTGCTCAGTTAATTACAATGATATGAAGAATCTTTGTCTTCACATTACATACCTGATGTACTGATCAGTATGACACTTCCTGTGTGCTGATTTGAACTGCGTAGACCATGTTACAAAATACATTTTGTTTGGCTACAGTGTTAGAGGCATTTTAAGTTTAAATTCATCATGTTTGCTGCCAGATATGTAACTAAAAATACTGATTAAGTTGTGATATCCAAAGAAGAATTTAACATCAAGGATTCTTACTACACAGAAGGTAGGTCAGGAAGAATGTTTAAATTTTTTGTTAGTTAACTTTAACGTAAGCAATTTAAAAAAGATATGCTGTAAAGCAAAGAATTTATGACAGAATAATTTTGTCGATGAAACAATAAAAGTTTCATTTGCTGAATAATTTACATAGTAATACATCTGTATATGGAGGCTGGTGCATTGTTACACATTATTATTACTAGCTTTCTGTTAAAGATAACGGATAGTAAATTTGAGAGAGAGAGAGAGAGAGAGAGAGAGAGAGAGAGAGAGAGAGAGAGAGAGAGAGAGAGAGAAATTTTGCAAAACTATAAGCAAATCAATTACAATTGGTTCAATGTAGAGAAAAAGACAAGAAAATATCACAAGACTCCAGAAGAAAGGGAAGAGAACAACTTCGCAAATGTCTAGATTTAAAATAAAGAGGAAAAAGAGTTGTGAAGAATATGTACAAAGGAAGTAAATGCACAACCACTCATGTCACTGGAGTGTAATCATCAGAACCCTATTTATGTTCATACTAATCCCCACAAGCTTTAGGAAAAGCAGGGAAAAGATTGAAATAACTACATCCAGAGAGCCCAACTTGGAAATATGCAGTAACAAACAAATTAATTGTTCCAGTGGAACAACTTCCATAATGTTTAAGCACACATTAACAACACAAACTGGATAACAAGGTGTCAGAAAAAGAGAAGCAAACAGTTTATTTATTTTTATTTTTTTTTTACTGCAGAGGTGACAATCTGTTAAGCATCTGACATAAATATTTGAAGATCCGAAGACAAAGATACACAGAGTTTTGCAAAAACACTACACGGTATTTTCAGCTCAGGGAGCTTATAAGCAATTTTAGGCAGAGACAGAAATAGGACAAATAAAAAATACTTTCATTCATTACACATTTTGTTGGTTTTGAATACACCTCAATGTATGTATGAAGGTATCATGCCTACTTATCTGGTGAATGCACTGAAAAATGACACTGAAAAGAGCATTTTTTTATGAGGTAAGGAGTTACTGGAACATGTAGTCTATTGTCAATTCATGTGTACTACGAACTCATGTATAAAGTGTAAAAGCTATAGCTCCTAAACATCACTCCACATTAAATAATGCAGTTGACTGATAAATAAGTAAAATGGAAAAAATGGATTGATGTTGACAGGCAACAAAAATATGCAGAAGTTAATGGTACCATCACTGATGTAGTGTTACAAATTGATAAGGAAATTTTATATTTAATATTTCACTGCTTCATAGAAAACTCACAATTTGCTGAATTGGGGATATGAGAAAAATGGATTTCTTAAATCTGGATATCTACAGACTGACTTTGTAGATAGTGTGTCTATGATTAACGAAGACAAAAGTCTAAGTGCTCATTCATAACATGAATAAGTACAGGCTTCACAGGTTGCACTTGGATGCTGCAGGAACATTTTATCATGCCATCATCACTAATGAGATCTAACACATGAAACAGTTTCTGTTGCTGTGTTGTCTTATAAATAATACCTGATGTAAATAAGATGATCTCGCATCTCAAAAAAGTTGACAATTCGTTGAGATGGCCATACTTCTCTATTTGAAAACAAGTACACATTATCCAGTTTGTGTTCAAAAGTATTAAAGGTGGAAATGGACTGTTATTCTTTGCTGCATGACATGGTAAAGTCATCATGGATGCTATTGATGGTACAATGAGGAGAGGAGTGTGGAACCAGATGAAACACAGAAAATGGTATGCTGGTTGAGCTACAGATTTTTATAAATGAACACAAACTCAGATTGAAGTAAAAACCATGTTTTATGGCACTGGAAGATGCGTTTCTGGACAACTGAGTGAGTGTAACTCACATTCACCTCAAACATTTTTGCTCACATTCCAAACTATTATTGTTTTTTACCTTAAGCTATAATAATATTATTGTCACAAAAACCCTGAAGCTCGAAAAAACCAAACATCTTCTCGTAACTAAGGATGCACCCCATCGAAGATGTGCTTGGTATTCAGAGGTGGAAAATGATTCTTGCTGGGATCAAATGCTGCAGACGAAGACACAATAGCAACAGATGTTGTCAAGGATGTGCATGTTGATCTGATAAATCCTGGATTGTTTGTCACTGTAGAAACTTTAAATGAGAGAGGTATAAAACAATTTCTGTGGCATCTCCGAAAATGCAGAACCTATGACAATGTTTTTGAAACCCATTCCAAAGGCAACAATTTTTTCACAAAATACAAAAGTGACAGCACTTTTTATTAGAAAAGAACAAATTTGAACATTAATAAATTAGCCAATGATCATTTAAAAAGCAACAGATATTACTTATGTCTTTAGAATTGGGACCTATGACTGTGTTGCAAGATGAATCTTCTAAGAAGAAAATGTAATATAATGAAAAACTGAAAGACTTATGTATTTAAATCGTATGATCTATGTATAATTTTAGTTTTTTTGAGTATCAAAAATTGCATTATGAATAATGCTATTTGTGTGAGCTGTGAATAGAATCTATGGTGTCCCAAATGCAATTAGTTTTTGACTTTTATCTTCAAGATTTCAAGTTTTAGATACAGTTATTGCATGCCTAATTTAACATATTCCTTATGTATTTGGATTTTAAAGGAAGGGTGCAATTCAAATAATTTATGATTTATACATCACATCATCTTGGACAGTTTCCAGCCACTGGCTGGGTCTGTCGGGAACACAAGCCTCTCCACCGTGTTCTGTCTTTCCACCATTCCCCCTCTTCCACCTTCGTCCAGTTCTCTCCTCTTCTCATCACACATTCCTTCACTCCCTTCACCCATCTATCTCTTGGTCTTCCTCTGGGCCTCTTCCCCTCCAGTTGCAGATCAAACATCCTCTTTGGAATTCTTCCCTCATCCATTCTCTTCATGTGTCCATACCACTGCAGTCTTGATTTTTCTATCCTGTCCTGTACTGGTTCCTCCTTTAGTCTTTCCCTCACATACAAATTTCGCAATCTGTCTCGTCTTGTTACACCCAACCTGCTCCTCTGGAACTTCATGATTTATACATAATTTTAAAAAAATTCATTCAGAAGCTACCTTTAATTCCACACAGCAAATTGTGTGAGCCCATTATCAATCATTTAGAAAAGGAACTGTTACTATAACAATGAATGAAACTCACTTTTCATACATGTTATTGCCCAAGAGGAAACTTGGAATCACTCTTTCCTCAGCTGAATTGTCTTTTTATTCCACTGACCTTTAATGTGTAAGTATACTGTTGTATTCCATTAAGAAATAATTGTATTTCTATCCACTGAAATTACCAGGCCTACTGATCATACAACAAAATCAAATTATTTCCAACATCAATTGGTGGATATTTAGTAGTTCAGTCATTTCTACAATGAAGTAAACAAATTTAGTTGATAACCTACAAAATATTTCAATGCACCCTTTGGGTTGTTCATTAAAATCATTTAAACCAATACCTCAGAACAAGAGTAATTAGATTTTATGTTGGTTAACTGCCACAACACAGCTGACCCAAACACTACTCCTCATATATTATGAGAATCAATAGTGGACAGATTATGTTAACCTCTCAACAGAGCCACATCATTTTATGACAAGAAATTAAGAATGTTCTGACATTTACTCAGCCATAACCTTACTTGCAGATCAGAATTTTTATGAGAAAATATTAAATTCTTTATAAACTCGACAACTAAAGACAATATGATTCATCATTGAAGACTTAGCACACATCCATTGAGTTAACTGTGTTGCAAAAGATATGTACAATACCAATCCGTGTTTGCAACATCTGTACTCAGACACTGGGCTTACCAGACCAAGTGTTGTTTTGAACATTACACATACTGGTTAGACAGAGATGAAAGGAAATACAGTTTACCAATAAAATGAAAAAAGGTAAGGCATATGTACCCATTTCCAGTAATTATTTGGTTGGTATTTCATGGCATATTTCCCTAATTTTAATATATAACAGATACAAATAAGAGAGACTTAAATAATCAACGAAATGTTCTCCTTCACTATTTACAGCAGTCTCCAAATGCTGGGATGACTTTTTCATACTGTAACTGTACAAGTCACGTAGAAGTGGAGAAAACTTATTGGCATCACATTAAAGCCTTAATCTCCCTTTACTCGGGGAAACTACAAGTGTTGTGATGTTAAATGAATAACACTTACAAGAACAGAATCTCAGCTTAGCAACGATAAACTGGTTCATAGTAATAAATGATACCTTGGGAGGAAAACTGAATACAGAATGGGGAAACAATACATATGATGTCCCACAGGGTCCAGCACTTGATTTATCCAGACCTACATAAATGTTGTGCTAAAACCATTGGAGATGCCTTCGAAATCTGCAATGCTTGCCGATAACAAGTACACCGATAATCGCCAAACACATTCATACTAGAAACAGCCAGGAGAATAATGGAACATGCTTGCAACTGGTTTACAGGCAACAGCACAAAAATTCAACCTTTATACTTACAAAAACGTACATCATGCAATTCCAAACAAATTCAAATGACTTACAGATACAAGGAGATATCAATGACAGACACTGGATGAGGTTCCAAGAGTTAAGTTCTTAGGCATTCAGATCGATAATAAATTAAGGAGGCACCAGCATGAGAACGAGTTAACCAAAAAGCTCATACCTTCCTGCCTTGCAATTAATGAATGTTCCTCCAGAGCGTCTACATGCAGAAATGCTTCCCAGCATGCTTTCACTCAGTCCTAGCCTATAGGATAATTTAATAGTGCATGGCAGCAATGAACAGTATTTATCCTATACAAACTTGTAGTAGGAATGTGATGTCAACACTTTGCATCTACATGTCACTATGGAACTCCCTATTGCCTTTTAATAACATTAATATTTTATTTATTTATGGTTGGTTTTCCCAGAAGATAATTCCAAAAACAAGTGAAAACACCAAAAGATGCCATCGTAATTGCCTGTAGGTGAGTAATGCTGAGGGGATCAACTTGACAAGTTTACCAATTTTTGGACCCCATTTCAATTGGAACCCAAGCAGACACCAAGGAATTGTACACAGTATGTTTCATTTACTGTGTAACCAGTAGTATCTACTTCTTCCAGTAGCAGGTCATTTCTGATTGCTTTTCCATCTTATAAAATGAGTCTTCAAGGGATGACTTGAACTGGTAGCTGCAACATTAATAAGGGTAAAGTGGTGTGCAATATGGGGCAGGAAGTTTGTTGGTAGTGATCAGGAGTTATTACTAAACGTAAGTAATGTGATGAACAGTTTGATGAGATAGCACTGAACTGAATCTGAAGAGAAGCGAATTCTGTAACAAACTGAAGAAAGTTGACAATATTAGAAAACACATAGATGGCCAAAAAACAGAAGAGATGAGAAATTATCAGAAATATAATTTTTCATATAGATGGTATACCACTGCATTGGAATCTGCATTGATCAGCTAAAGGGGTTGCAGACCTGACCATGAAATTTGCTTCATCTCACAGTATGATATCATTTTTATTGGTGGGAGTTTGTGAAAGGCTCTACCTATGTGCCTCCTCTTCCAACAAAACTCGATGAATTATGATGCTACACGGGAGCAGCAGCGAGTTTCCTAAACTGACATGCTTGCAAATGCATGGATCAAGTATATTGTCTGGATGCTTAAATGTGTAGAAAAGGATTTTGATATTTGTGATCAGTAAATGACGAATCTGGTCCTAAACACAGCTGTGAAAAGTACCTTAATGTTGTATGTGCACACACACAAAATGTGAGCAATGAGAAAATCATATGTTTCCTTTGTAAATAAAGGTTTTGCAGGCATGTATAGAGGTAAAAATCTGACCCCAATTCTGTACCTTTGTAATAAATAAAGTTATAGCCTTGCGAAATCTGATGATTTTAAACATCCTGAGGAATTGCTTATACAGGTATAACTTCTTTCAGTGAAATATGTAGATCTTAATTTGTCTTGATGGGTTGCACCTATTGTTGAATGTTTCAGAATGTTTTTCAGAAAATTAAATTTGCTTTCAACACTGTAATCTCTGCCCTGGCTAGAGATATGGTGTGAATGTTATTCATTTATTCATTCTTTAATTTACACATTGCATTCCATAAATGAAGATGTGGATGGATGTGGGATGAGCCACACTGCAAATCTTAAGGCAGAAGCTCCCACAGGGATTTATCTCTGTGAAGTGTAGTGACAACCAGCTGTTTGTGACTAGTGCTAATCTACTCACATGGTTAATTAAGGGAACTAGTAATAGATTATTTTGTATGTATGTATATGTACATTTACTGCTATGAAAAATATAATTGCTGCTCCTACTACATTGGTCAGCTACTTATTTTATCAAGTATTTCCACATACATCTATACTCCGCTATCCACTTAATGGCACATCGCGAAAGGTACCCCATAACCCTGCTGGTCATTTCCATTCCCATTCCACTCACAAATATGAATCAAAAAGACTGTATATGTGCCTCTCAATCAGCCCTGACTTCTCAAATTTCACCTTCATAGTCCTTATGTGCTGTGTATGTTGGAAACAACAAAATCGTTCATCAGTCAGCTTCAAATGGCAGTTCTCTAAATTTTCTCAATAGTGTTTCTAGAAGGAACAACACCTTCCCTCTGGGAATTCTCATTTGAGTTCCTGAAGGATGTCCGTTATACTTGTGTGTTGTTTGAACCTACCAGTAACAGATGTAGCAGCCTGGCACTGAATTTCTTCTCCAACGAAGTATTACTTTGTTATCTTGATAGCTTGCTCTAGCTTCTCATGCAATTACCTAATAAAATTCCCAATTCCACAATTAATACAGAATCTTGCTGGCCATGTGTCACTATCAAAATGGTCAGCCCTATTTTTCTGCATCATTATTAAGCTCTTGCATTTTATGCTCCCGAGACCACAAAGTTTGTATGTCCCTCTAGCTGACAGAGCTAAGATATTCACTGCACAACTGCATGTACTACTCAGGATCACTGTTATGGTCACACAGCCTGTTCATAGATTTCTCAGATGTCTACCACTGTTTAACCCTTTGCACTCCATAAGGCAGACACATGGTGGCTCCGCGTGCTCTTATTTAAATCGCTGCTGCCTGGGCGGCAGTGCACCGCAGAGATTTGCGCGGATTTCTTTGTGGAAACAATGTGGCCCTGGTAAACAATTGGGGTATACATTAAAACAAAATGTGTGCTTTCATTCATATATTTACGCAAGCTTTTACAGTACAAAACTTTCCATTATGTGGTATTTTTTGAAACACTCTTCAGGGTGGAGAGCTGGGTTTCCTGAGCATGTTTCGCAGTAATACACAGTTTCGCACCTGCCACCTTTCTTTTTTCTGTCTGAGCACACTGCACAGTCCTTATGCTTGTTCCCAGGCTGTGTGCGCCGCCTTATAGGCGGCTGACCTTGAGCGGGACTTAGCCGTTTAGCGAGGCAGCCAGCGAGACGCGGCCCCTAGTATTACTAGGGCCGCGTCGGGCAAAAATCAAACTTTATCAGCGGAAGTGACGTAGCGATAAGCGGTCTGTGAATGGAGCGCTCGGCGCGCTTCCTGTTTCTGCGTCAGTCGACTGCAGGCAGCAGCACGCAGCACACAGCCATGCCGTACCGCCGTAGGAGATACACTAGGAGGAGCCGAATGCCAGTTTACAAAACTGTTTTCAGTTTTGATGAGACACCAAGTCCTGTCTCTCAACAGGAGATACTGTCTGGTCCAATAACATTTGTTGGCTGTAAAATTACGTTTTCTTGTACCACAAATGAAGTTGTTCCAGGTAATTCATGGATGACACTTGTTGATAATGTGCAACTTTCCATTCAAGTGTTCCTGATCATCAGAAGTTGAACGACGTCCTCGTTTCTCTCCTTGAGTTCTTCCTTCGGCAACTAATCGTCTTATAGCACTTTTACAGAATGCTTTGTGAGACGGTATTGTCAAGTTATTTTTTTTACAATGGTTCTTGTATAGTAAATAGCTGTTTACAAGTCCTACCTCCAACCGCCAGAAGTATAGTTTTCGCCACCACTTGAGACTTTTCATTAGAAAACCGTAACTGGAAGTAAAATGGTCAGATCGATCAACTCCACCCATCTTTCAAGTATAATCAATAATCACATTTGGTTTCTTTATTTCTTCCCTTTCCTTTCTGTTTCTCCTTTCTATAACTGACACTGAGTTATTGGCTTTTGCAGAAAGCATGAGAACTGTTCGTTTATCTTGCCATGCCAGAACCATCATCTTGTTGTTGCAGAGGCATTTTATTTCGTGCTTCCTTAGACACAGAGCTCCTTTCTTGATTGCAGCTGGAAGGTTTTTGCGATTGGCCTGAATCGTTCCTGAGATGAATGTTCTGTTTCAACAGCTCATAAGCTAATACAACACTTGTATAAAAATGGTCAGTGTACAAATGATACCCTGATTGCCCTGTAGCATTTCTGATATTAGCTAGCAGCTGAAGAACTATTCTCTCAGAAAAATTCAAGTGTGGACAAATCAATGCCTCAGTTGTTACAGCGCCAAAATAGGGTATCAAACTGCAGATATAACCATTTGATGAATCCGAAATTACATAAACTCTGAGTCCCCATTTTGTTGGTTTTTGAGGATTGTACATTTTAAATAATACACAACCCTTGAACGATACTGTAGATTCATCAGCAGCTAAATACTGATATGGTCGATAAATTTCGAGAAACGTGCCAGACAAGTAATTCAGTACATTTGTCACTTTACTCAGACGTGACTGAACCTGACTGTTGACATGTGTAGCACTCGTCGGATTAAAGACATGAAGTGCCCAGAAAATTTGCATAAATCGTTGGCGACTGAAACAGTCTGGAAAGAAGTTGGATGATTGTAAACATTCTCTTGAAAAAAAGTCCTGCAAGTTCTTACACTTTTGCAATGCCATATTCAGCAGGACACAATGGAAGCGTTTCATTTCTTCCATAGTAACAGTCCCATCATGCAGAATGTTGTGGAAGTGGTGTCACTTTACGTATTTTTGATGTAGGATACCTATTCGTTTCATCTGCTATTTGTTGAAATATGTTATCTGTAAAAATTAATTGAAAGAATCCGATGGGTGATGATGGAACAGAACTACTTTCTGTTATAAAACCCCACTTTGATTCGTCAAAAGGAAAATCTGTGAAGTCAGTGTCAGTGTCGCTCCACATTCGCCACAAATCCTCTGCTGAATCACTAGAAACATGCACATTGTCACTGTTTTCTTTGTCATTGTTACTCGAATTGTTTTGAAAAGAATCACTATCATAATCAAAATCATTTTCACTCTCGTTTTCACTTACAAGTGCTCCAAAAGATCTAAAATCTCTTCCTCAGAAAGGACTACGTGAAGAACTAGCCATTTTGAGCGCGTGGACTTGAACGTAATAATTACAATATTTGACTTAACACAGCTGCTACTGTTCGAGACAGAGTTAACACTAGTTCTCCTAGATGGCAGCACATTGCAGCAATAATGCCTAGTAGACTCAAAATACGTCTGAGAGCTTAGAAAAGTCGTGTGGAATGAGGCTCGACATCCGAGCGGAAAACAAATTTCGCGATGTCGAGTGGCACTCAACATTGGAGTGGAAAGGGTTAATCTAAGTTACATATTTTCAAAGTAACAAGTGGGGTACACGTCAGTGATTTCAGTGCCAACCACATGACATGGTATTCCAGACCACACAATCAGCAATACACTGTTCTGAACGCTTGCTATGGGAGCAGCACTCCATGCAGTGGACACTATCCCTGAACCTCTGGCCCTGGTGCCATGGAGATATATTGCTCGGCTTGTGATCTCTTGGGCTGCATACAGAGGCCAGTACGGCCTTTTGTATTTTCATGGCAATCCAGCCACTTTGATAACTACAGCTATGCCCTAGAACACACTACAGATCACTGTTTTAGCCAAACTCCTCATATGCACATCCCTGACTACTATGCATGGCATTCTCATTTCTGTAAAACCCTTCTTGTGGAACAACACTACTACTGTTTCACTTACTGTCCTGTCTACTTGCGATGCCAATGCATCCCTTTCATTTGTTTAAAATGGCACAACATGAGTCTCTGTGACAAAGTCTTGGCCTGTTAGCTGTGAATCAGCTACTCTCCTTTACACACTCTCTGAGCTGTCCCTAACATGATCATTTGGTTCCTTGACCTGTATGCTCGTATAACCACCACACATTTCTGTGTTGAAGAAGCCAACATTTCGTGCCTGAAGAATGCTTTGTAACTGCAACAAGTTTGTTTATGAACAATGAGATCAAGAGTGAGCCAGTACCCAACCTTCGCAAATGTGTGTTGAATGCTCCCCAATACTTGTCTAATTTCATTCCTGTGACACATTTATCAATGTGAGCTTCTCCTTCCCTTAGCAAGGTCATAAAGCATATTTAAAAAATAATCTTTCTTCTTTAGATCTGCCAGGACTCAAATGGTGAGGTCATACATGGCTTCAGCTATGTACAATCATTCACCAAAAGACATAAGACATACACAGAGTTTTTCTATGAATGAAAATTTTATAAGTAATACAACAGGTACCACAGAAGCTGCCACAATATGTACAGGTTGTGGTCAACATATCGGGGCTGATCTAGAACCCACAAATTTCATCTCTGTTTTTCAAATCCCAAAAAATTTTTAGGACAAACTCAAGAATAACTATGATTCACACAAAATATAAGAACAGCCAGTGTTCTTTTGAATTCTATTTATCAGAAGTTGTTGAAAGTAGGAATATTTCTCAAATCACCTACACTATTAGAACTTACAACTCATCTAAATGTGAATTTCGTGACCATCACAAACAACCATTATACAATGTAGTTGATATCAACAAGGGCTACAGAGAACAGGATTATACCAGATACTAGTCCCCAACCACTTCTATTTAAAACAGTCAGAACGTGAGAGGTGATATGAAAGTCAAGTGCAGGAGTACAAGAGTACTCAACAATTACGAACAGCAACAAATTCCAGAAAACTGACAATATGTGACAATTCCACTGCAATGCATCTTTTACTCTACACACTTAACAAAAGACTTACTACTTGAATACATGCAATACATCAGAGATGTAAATACTTACAGTATTCTCAGATATATTTAATTCAGGATCCTCCTTGATAAAATTATTGGGCCAATATATTCCCAATGGATCTTCAACAGACTGAAAGAAGAAAACAATCTGTGAATTATAACTGCTTGCTATCTTCTGTGTGTATATGACAGCTCTCAATATTCCTTTCTCATTAGTACCATCAAACTTATCAATTGGGAGGAGAGTGTGTCAGAATGCATCCAAATCAGTTCTATTGCCCCTGATTTTGCTATCAGCCATTGTGCAGTATTTATTTGGCATACTTTCCCTTTCTTAACCTGTTACATAATCGACTCTCGTTTCAGAGGCACTATGGCCTACTCAATCGGATGGTCGTAGTCCCATATACAAATTTGATATACGTGTGTGGCAACATTTCAAATTTAAACTCAGATAAATATAGATGATGAAACTTACCAAACAAAAGCGCTGGCAGGTCGATAGACACACAAACAAACACAAACATACACACAAAATTCTAGCTTTCGCAACCTATGGTTGCCTCGTCAGGAAAGAGGGAAGGAGAAGGAAAGACAAAAGGATATGGGTTTTAAGGGAGAGGGTAAGGAGTCATTCCAATCCCGGGAGCGGAAAGACTTACCTTAGGGGGAAAAAAGGACAGGTATACACTCGCACACACACACATATCCATCCACACATACACAGACACAAGCAGACATTTGTATATATATATTTTTCCCACGTGGAATGTTTCCCTCTATTATATTCATATCATTAAACTCAGATAATATAGAGATGCAAGTAATCTTCCAACAGTAAACCCATAAACAAGAGGAATTTTTGGTCATTAATCAAATGAATGTGGCATTCCACACATTATCATCAAAATTAACCAAATTTAATGTCATTTTACACAGCTTCTTGCCATATCATAATGTATTTTCAGTGCCTGCTCTTTAGGGAACAATGCAAATTTATGTCATGTGTACTGGGGGAAAATTATAAGGAATTACACAGCAGGATTTCAGTAATGATGCAAATACTACAGTGAATAGTGACTGGGAACTCTAGAATATATACCCATCACATTTCATAGTTTCACATGTTACAGCACTGTGACACAGACATGTAACAAGATTAACAATTACTTCCAAGAGGAAGTCTTCCTTGCTCCGTTGACACCAAATATGTACTTAAGGCATTCATTACATAGAATCACAATAAAAAATTAATGCAAGGGTAATGGTTCATAAAGATATGATTGTTACAAGTGCTGTTAAAATGCTATTGGTAATACCCTATAAATAACATATCTAACTAGAGTTTCTTACTACATTTCCTACATAATAGAGCACTTGTGTGAAAACTTACATCATGCTCAGATCCGGCAGCATGGTGTTTCAGTTCGGGATCTTGCTTTACCCAAACACTAGGGTCATCAGCCCTTAATGGGTCTTCAAGAAACTGAAAAATGAACAGAGTGACGTATCAGGGCATCTGTGTCTTGTTCCTACATGACACTGTCATACAGAGGAAGAGGGGGAAAAGAGAGGTGGGAGGGAAGAGGGGGGGGAAGGGGGCTGGGAGGGAAGAGAGACAGGGGAGAAGAGGGGTGGGAGGGTAGAGAGATGGGGGTGGGAAGAGGGGTGTGAGAGGGAGACGGGGTGGTAGGTTGGGGCGGGGGAGATCGGGTGGTCGGTTGGGGCGGGGGAGATCGGGTGGTCGGTTGGGGCGGGGGAGACCGGGGGGTCGGTTGGGGGCGGGGGAGACCGGGGGGTCGGTTGGGGGCGGGGGAGACCGGGGGGTCGGTTGGGGGCGGGGGAGACCGGGGGGTCGGTTGGGGGCGGGGGAGACCGGGGGGTCGGTTGGGGCGGGGGAGACCGGGGGGTCGGTTGGGGCGGGGGAGACCGGGGGGTCGGTTGGGGCGGGGGAGACCGGGGGGTCGGTTGGGGCGGGGGAGACCGGGGGGTCGGTTGGGGCGGGGGAGACCGGGGGGTCGGTTGGGGCGGGGGAGACCGGGGGGTCGGTTGGGGCGGGGGACACAGGGTTGTGGGTTTGGGTGTGACAGGGTGGTTGGGGGGAGAGACATTGGGGGGAGAGAGAGTGGGGGGAAGAGAGAGTGGGGGGGAGAGAAGGTGGGGGGGAGAGAAGGTGGGGGGGAGAGAAGGTGGGGGGGAGAGAAGGTGGGGGGGAGAGAAGGTGGGGGGGAGAGAAGGTGGGGGGGAGAGAAGGTGGGGGGGAGAGAAGGTGGGGGGGAGAGAAGGTGGGGGGGAGAGAAGGTGGGGGGGAGAGAAGGTGGGGGGGAGAGAAGGTGGGGGGGAGAGAAGGTGGGGGGGAGAGAAGGTGGGGGGGAGAGAAGGTGGGGGGGAGAGAAGGTGGGGGGGAGAGAAGGTGGGGGGGAGAGAAGGTGGGGGGGAGAGAAGGTGGGGGGGAGAGAAGGTGGGGGGGAGAGAAGGTGGGGGGGAGAGAAGGTGGGGGGGAGAGAAGGTGGGGGGAGAGAAGGTGGGGGGAGAGAAGGTGGGGGGGAGAGAATGTGGGGGGGGAGAGAAGGTGGGGGGGAGAGAAGGTGGGGGGGAGAGAAGGTGGGGGGGAGAGAAGGTGGGAGGGAGAGAAGGTGGGGGGGAGAGAAGGTGGGGGGGAGAGAAGGTGGGGGGGAGAGAAGGTGGGGGGGAGAGAAGGTGGGGGGGAGAGAAGGTGGGGGGGAGAGAAGGTGGGGGGGAGAGAAGGTGGGGGGGGGAGAGAAGGTGGGGGGGGAGAGAAGGTGGGGGGGGAGAGAAGGTGGGGGGAGAGAAGGTGGGGAGAGAAGGCGGGGGGGGAGAGAAGGTTAGAGGGGGGGGGAAGTTTCTTATCAATCTATTATCACTAAGTGACATGCGCATAACATATCCAGTCAGCAGAATCTTACAAGACCATATCTTGGACATTGGGCAATGGCTAAAGCAAAATTATATTCGACATTCAGCATAATGCGATCATAATAATGATGCTATGACATATTGGAAAGTAACTTTTTATTCCAACACTGGACCATGTTACAACTGGCATGAGAGACCATTTTGCTGAAAAATATATTTATGATTTTAAATTCAACATCCTTTTTTCATCACAACTACTGCAACATGATGGTAATGATCTGGTGCATAAACTAAACCAGTGCTTAACTTAACTGCTGTATTTTGAAGACGACTCACACTTTGTGATTAAAAAGAGACTAATGGGATAGACTCTTCAATACAAACAACGAGCATAAATGCCCTTAATGATTGTGATTTTGTTATGCAAGATTTGTCTCTCTGTCCTAGATCTGACTATCCTACTTTGCACACGCTGTACCAAATATTTGTCTATTGCTACAGTAGAAAGAAGTTTTTCAACGCTGCGGTGTACAAAGACATGGCTGAGGTCAACAATGAAGGAGGATCGACTTAATGGGTTAGCTCTGTTGGACACTCACCCTGACATTGCTTGTCCTGCTGACAATGTAATTAACCAATTTGTCAGGAAGAATAGGTGCATAGAATTCATCATTTAATGTACAGAACCACAATTCTAACTTTTTTATATCAAAAGATGGCATTGTCTTGTATATGTGTATAATCAGTTTAAATAAAACTTTCTTACACTTTCCATATGACTTGATTAGCTTTTACTACAGTAGAAGTAAAGGTAGCTCAAGATATTTTTAGTGAGCCCTCCTTGAGGTTTTTCTGTATCCGCCACTGTTTCATATGAGATATGGTGTAAAGTTCTATTGGCCAGCTGTGGACTGTGGTTCGCGTGCAACAACAAAATCCGTTGGTTGGGCTCAGAGGACATCCTAGGCTCACTTTTTGGCTGTTGGCTGAAGAGGCAATGAACATTTCTTAGTGAGGCAAGAGAACATCTTTTAATTTGTAGAGTCAAACTGTGGATGAACTACTATCACCTAAGTTTGAGCAGAGTTTAAGACTCAGATCAGACCTTTTATTAGTTTTTGATCTCTGGAAAATGGTAGGGTCCCTATGTAGCAGCAATGAGTAAGTTTCAGAGATGTAATCTCACATTTACTAAACTGTAATGCAGAGATTTGTGCTGTCTATTACAGAGTTGTCTTTTGCTGGTTTTGAATGGCCAGCAACAGCTTGTCTCAGGGGCTCAAACTGCAGAATGTGACACAGGAGAACACAGTAGGGAATGCATAATTACCTACTGAAAGGTAAGCATATTTTATTCAAACCAGTAGAAAATACAAGGTATCAGTAGTCAATCACTTAATGCTCCCAGTATGCATTGTTGCCCCTTTCAGATGCAGTGATGAAGCTACACAATGAGTGAGTGTTGCCCATAATGGCACAGTGAGAGGAGGAATATCACACTGGCTGAATGTTTGTCCCCATTGTTGTGGATTGATCCCAGCAAGCAAAATTATACCATATTGTTACAATTGTTTTTACCAAGAAATGATCACAAATAGGGAATGCCGATATTGCACATTCATGTCCACAACGCTGGCTAAATTATAAGAATGGACACCACATATATAATTAAGGTGATGTCAGCCAATGATCCTTTCAGTGTAGATGCACACCACAGTAGCTCTTACAGGAACCAGTGAGACACCATGTGTAAGGAAGATCATGAGCATGAGCACTGCATCAGTGGTGTGTAAGTTCAGAATTTGGGTCTGACAGGAAGCATGCTAGAGTAGTCCATGCAGATGTGATGACCACTGTGTCCAGATGGCATGGTCGTCACTGCCAATGCCCAGTCCGCATGAGACTTTGGTTCAATTCCTGGTCCAGCACAAATTTTCAACCCTCCCCATTGATGTAAATTAATGCTCACAGACAACTAATGTCTCTATTTCCTTTTTCCCTGAGTCATTGTCGCTGCAGGATCAAAATACTGTCTGTCCCCTTGGACATGTCCAAAAGAACAGACAACACATGCATATTTGACATGTTGAGATTAGATATGAACAAAAATTTATTTTGCAGTGATAGTGACTCCATCCATTTATGTTTAACCAAAAATATGTAACTTTACCTCGGGCTAACTTTCATGATATTGTTTAGTCAACAATCTCTGCTTCTTGAATTCAGCATTACTGAGCAGCCAAATTCTGCCTGAAATAACACCCATAGCACTCAAAATCAATTAGCGTGTATGCATTAGGTTACCATTACTTGAAACAAAGGTGAAGCCTGTACATTATTTGACTGCTAACAATACTGTAATTTAATCAAGGGTTGTTTCAGAATCAAGTTACATATGAAGGGTTTATTTCAATTGTGGTACAAGTCCATTTTTGTTCATCTTGAGATACAGAGTCCTAAAGTTAAATGAGTGCTGAAAAATCTGCAGTTGAGGTACCACAAATATTCAAGCATATGGCTTCTTGCTAGACATGAATCTTTCTTTATCTTTGTTTGGATCATTAATTTCAGAAGCATTATAGGCAGAAAAGTGAAGATAATGGACTTGTACCACTATTGAAATAAGCCCTTCATATGTAGCTCTCTCCCTCCCTCCCCCTCCCTCCCTCTCCCCGTCTCGTTTTATGATTACATTCCTTCCATGCTTTTGTAGTCAAGAGGTGCAATCCCATATCTTAGCAACTTTAAAGTGTATTCATGGTCTGTTGCACAGCTCTTAATTCTTTTAATTAAAATCTACACAGCGCAATAATGCAGTAGCCTCCACTGGTGAAACATCAGAACAATAGCAAGCTAAATATATTGCTTTCTCTGTGTGTTTTACTGTTAATTCTTGAATAGTAGTACTGGAATGGATATAATGTGCACACACTGTGTGCAGATGGAGGAGCTGGCCTCAGTTCACGAACAGCTGAAGATGCTTTTTGCCACGTTCAGCAGTATTCAGGCTGCTGCCTATTGTA
Organism: Schistocerca piceifrons; assembly: GCF_021461385.2. NCBI lineage: Eukaryota > Metazoa > Arthropoda > Insecta > Orthoptera > Acrididae > Schistocerca > Schistocerca piceifrons. The sequence goes on from NC_060148.1 coordinate 156,790,113, forward strand.
GTAGTGGGGGCCGAGAATCTGGCTCATCACATAGGATGCCTAAGGTGCCACCTATTTTGCCCACTGGCTCTGTTGTCAAGACACCTTGTGGTGTACCCAATGTGGCTGAGTTGTCCTCACCAGATGGTGAGGAATGGGTCGTAACAGTTAGTGCTGTTTGAGGCAGAGAGTGAATGTGGAGGCTGCCTCACCCATTGGCCCTGCGAGTGGACTGGAAGGTGTTCATTCATCAGGGTCCAGACAGGCCCAAGTGGAGAGAAGTTTTCTAGCTAATCAGGACCTCCAACATCAAATGCGTTATGGAGCTCCTTAGGGAAATAGCATCCAGGACTGGAAATGAATCCTATGTGTACTGAATATGTCTGTCATGGAGCCTCATCTGAGATGTGGAAAATATCTTGCCTGTGGCTACGAAACACATACGGTGTGGCTGTCTACAAGTTGTGGCTGATGTTGGTGCCAATGATACCCATTGTTTGGGTTCTGAGGCCATCTTCAGTTTATATTGAGAGGTAGCACAAATGGCGAAGATCCCCTGTGTCACACATGAGTGCATGTAGCACACACAGTTTGTATCAGAATTCCCAGAATTGATTCAAGTCCTTTGGTTTGGCGTGAGTGGAGGGTCTCAACCAAAGGCTTCATTGCTTCTCTGACTGCCCAAACTGCAGACTGCTGGAAATGCGTTCTGAGGTGGAAAATTGTAGGAATACTTGATGGGTCAGTGGTGCACTACACAAAGCAAGCGTTTTCTAGGCTAGGCAGTTGTTTGAGATCCTCTGATGAATGCACGCTAGTCAGACTGCATACAAAGTGAAGACCATACTACCATCAACATGTTAACAGTAAATTCTTGATGTAGTTGTAGTTCCTGATTGTAATGCCCTCCAAGAAAGTTGTCATGATCAAAATACTCTTGGACCAAAGCTGACTGAAACCTTGAGCAGAAACCCTTGAAATATTTAGCAAGCCATGGAATGTACACTGAAGAGACAGATGACACACCTCTGGGATGGTAGCGTCAGAAGAGTGGAAGGGAGACAAAGGGCAAGAATGAATATGGATGAAATCTGTGCAATAAATGAAAGCGCATGCTATTGGTGGTAACCCCCAAACAGTAGTGAAAGTAGGATTCTCAGACTCAATAGTATTCTTATATTGCCAACATATAACTATACTTAAAATGCTTTTTGCCACAAATGAGTAGGCAGTTATGCAAACATTCATTTTCATTCCATATGTTTTGTGGGTTAGCTATGACTGTTGGACACCATCACAAGAGAAGGTACTTGTATAGTTTACAATGTGGTAATGGCAGGTACATCACACCTATCCATTTGTACCATTCAGTTCTAATGTATCTTACTGTTTTCATGTAATTTAAAGCATAAAGTAATGACTAACTGCATAGCAGAAGTGCTGAGTCATTGAAAGGCACATCAACTTTGCTAGCTTTCCCACAGATACTGCTTCAGACTATGGTCTCATTTTACAGGCTGACTACATTGTGGCAGCACTGTGGAGAAGCAGACTAAACAGTTTCACATGACCAATAATTATGGGATCCATTTCCATTCTTGCAAATGAATTGATTTTTTTCAAGAGCCATCATACAGGATCACAAAATCATCCAAGAAGATTTTTGCACCAACTAGGTATGTCTGTAGTTTTGCACGTATTTCCTGTGACTTTTCTTACAAACTGGAATGACCTTTGCCTGTTTCTATACATGTGCAATCCACTGTCCCATAAATGAACAATTCGGATGGCAGAGAGGTGTCAGTTCAGCACCGTTTTTTGTGTAACTGAATCTGCTAACTACACTTTATGGTCATGTGACCTCTGGTGTGTTCATCATCTACTTTTGGAGTGCATTCCATATGGAATTATATGGATTATAACTCTGGACTTTAGCTTCTGCCTTTTTCTAGTACTTGGTGGCTCAATGGATAATTGTGGCACTACATATCCAAAGGTCCTTGATCATTGAATGGCAGGTACTTTGTAACTAGTTGGGTAAATCAGTTCAGAGGTGGAAAGAGGGTAACAGCAAATGGTAGTCAGCAGGACTGTGTGTAATGGAGAACTCCAGTGTTCAAAACCTCCAGGCTGATGACAGCTTCACCTCTAGTTTAATTTTATGTTTACCTTTCTTTCATGTATTCTCTTCTTGACACAAGCAGATGAACGATCCTTGGCTCTGTCAGATCCGCCAGTTAACAACTTATTAGCCTTACAAACGGGCTTTCCAAACTTATGAAGCTTGAGAATGCATTTCACATGGAATCTGCAGCTTGATTATCTTCTTTCTGGCTGCTGTGCATATACATTTGCATTAAAACTGTGCAAGCCACTAAACGGTGCATCGTGGATGGCATCTATTACCACAACAACAACAACAACAACAACAACAACAACAACAACAACTACTACTACTACTACTACTACTACTACTACAACTACAACAACAACTACTACTACTACTAGGCAATTCTATGGTGTTCTGCATGTAGTGTCCCTTACAAATGAACCACAGTTTTCCCAATACAAAAAAAGTTGATCATTCCCCATCCTACTACCATCCTTATGTGCTTGTTCCACTTCATATCACTTTGCAATGTTATGGTTCAAATGGCTCTGAGCACTATGAGACTTAGCTTCTGAGGTCATCAGTCCCCTAGAACTTAGAACTACTTAAACCTAACTAACCTAAGGACATCACACACATCCATGCCCAAGGCAGGATTAGAACCTGCGACCATAGCAGATGCACGGTTCCAGACTGTAGCACCTAGAACCACTCGGCCAATCCGGCCGGCCCCTGCAATGTTATACCTAAACATTTTATTGACCAGACTGTCAATCTGTAGAGTACTGATGTTGTATTCTAACATTATGGGATTGTTTTTCCTACTCATCTGCATTTACTTGAACATTTCTAGACCTGCCATTCATCACACCAAATAAAAAGTTTGTCCAAGTCATTTTGTATCCTCGTAGTCACTCAGTGATGACCCTTCCCAACACACAATGCCATTAGCAGACAGACACAGATTGTTGCTCATCAGATCATTTCATATATAGATATGACACCATTCTCTGTGGCACTATTGATGATACTCTTGTCTCTGAAAAAACAGTTGCTGTTGAGATCAAAGTACTGGTCTCTGTTACTTGAGAGGTCTTTGAGCCATTCATATATCGGGGAACCTATTCCATATGCTCATACCTCTATTTAACGTATGCAGTGGTGCACTGTTCAAATGCTATCCAGAAATATAGGAATGTGGAATCTAGTCTGTTTCCCATCATCCATGGTTCCCAGTATGTAATTTTACAGAGGACCAAGAAGAGTACTGCACAAAATCAATGCTGATTTGTGGATAGAAACTTTTCTGTCTTAAAGAAATTAATTACATTTGAACTGAGGATATGTTCAGGAACTCTGGAGCAAATAAGCATTATGATATTGTTCTGTAATTTTGCAGGTACGTTCTTTCACCATTCTTATATACAGAAGCCACCTGAACTTTTTCCCAGCTGCCTGGGTCTTTGCACTAGGTGAGAGATTTGCAATAAATGCAAGCTAAGTACAAGGCCAATGCTGTAGAGTACTCTCTGGACAAATGATTTGTGATTCTGTTTGGACATGGCAACTACTATGTCTTCAACTCTTCCAGTTGTTTCTTTACTCCAGGGATCCTATTACTATGTTCCCAATACAGGAGTCTGTGTGACAGTGAAAGAACAATATGTTGGTATGATCATCCTGCACAAACTTGAAAACTCAATACAGAGAGGGGTTAGTGATCATCATCTGCTTTCCTCCAAGGCCACACCAGACTGGTCAGTGACTGCCTGGATAGAAGTCTTTGACCAGAAATGTCTCATGTTCTCTGTAAAATCTGTTGCTTATGTATGATGGTGGTAGTTGTATGCTTCACGCATAGACAGACAGAAGAATTTCCATTAGCACTTGCCTGTCACCACTGTGCATGCTTTTTTGAACCGAGTGAACAAGTCTGCTTCCTCAGTGTTTTCCGAATTCTGACATGAAACCACAGTGGGTCTTTTCTGTCTGTAATCCAGTTACTCACCACATACTTATTCAGTGTGTGATTTACAGTCCATTTAGTGTTTGTCCATCTTCCTCTATGTAAATCATATTGGAAGTAAATGACATTCTCATTGTTTAAATGGGATGCTAACAACTACTTACCTGCTCTTTCTAGCAAATCTATTCACCTAGCCTTCTTAAAGGATTCATGAACTCCATTTACCATCCAGAATGAGATTTTCACTCTGCAGCAGAGTGTGTGCTGATATAAAACTTCATGTTAGATTAAAACTATGTGCCGGACCGAGACTCAAACTCAGGACCTTTGCCCTTCGTGGGCAAGTGCTCTACCATCTGAGCCACCCAAACGTCACTCACGCCCCCTCCTCACAGCTTTACTTCTGCCAATACTTTGTCTCCTACCTTCCAAACTTTACAGAAGTTCTCCTGCGAACCTTGCAGAAGTAAAGCTACGAGGACGGGGTATGAGTCGTGCTTGGGTAGCTCAGATGGTAGAGCAATTGCCGTGAAAGGCAAAGGTTCTGAGTTCGAGTCTCAGTCCAGCACACAGTTTTAATCTGCCAAGAAGTTTTATTTACCATTGTTGCTGTGCTGGCATCATGATCACTAGCCCCTCTCTCTACTAATACCATCTGTAAGGACAAGCCTGTTTATAGTTGCAGTATTTCAACTATTTCAATTTTGTGTGGGCTGTTAAACTAGCAGCTTACGACAGCTTTCAGGAAACTGTTCAAAAGTACTTCACAAGACTGCCTGTCCATACCACTTGCAATGTATGCACAGACATCTTAGTCTCTACTCAGTAGGTTAGGATCACCTACTTTTTCTGCACTACTTTGAGTAGATTTTTCTTGAATGATTCTGGAACTGTCACAGCAGTATCACATTGTGAATAAAAACATCCAATGCTGGAGTTCACATACACGGAACCATTAAGGGAACTACTCATTAAAACAGGAAATCATAGCTTGAGTCTTGGAACTTGGTACCAATTTTCATATGACTTCATCAATGCTATCTCATTTAATTTTTATTTGTGCTTATAACGTAAAGAAGCAATTCTACAAACACAAGCTAAACTACTTCACCTGCTCAAAGATAATGTTTAAATCCATATGGGTAAAGTGTAACAAAATATTCTATTTTACCTGTTTCCTCGTTTCCAACCTGGAGCATACTGTAATACTGTAACACTGTCATCTTTACCCTAAAGTAAAAACACGACTGCTAAAGTGGATACACACACAATTGATTACCATCTCATTATTTTCACCACAGCTCAGCAAGATTACTTCCATGTAGTCATATAAATTCTAAAATTACCTTTTTATTCACACCCTTCTCCAACTCTTCTTTTACATTCATGCTGCATGGGTAAACTTGGGCCTGTGGCAAAAATAACAAACTGTAATAAGTATTTTTAAGCAGTCACAGTCCTCCCATATTATATAAAATGTATCACACAGATAAACCCCAACTGTCACACTACTTTATAACTAAATAGTAGTTGGCGAAGAGTTCTCACATTCACATTTAAATAGTAGTTATTGTTAAGTGTTCTCTTTTGAGTTCAAAATTCTCAGTGATGAGTTCACTATGGTATAGTTCACTGGGAGGCAGCAAAAAACTGTAAGACTGATTAATAACAATGCCTTTGAAAATTCATTATGATCTTTCATTTCAGCCTTCTCCCTATGCTATTGTTTTCAATCATATTTTCTAGCTTGATTATCTACATATACATATAATGGTAGTGTAATCAAGTAAAATAACACAGCTACTATCTGAAACAATGACTTCAATGTTGTTCATAAAATCGATGTTGTTCATATCAAATTACAATACAGTTTACACCAACTGTGTGGGGGAGGAGAAACTGGACTGTCAAGTACCACATCACTCATACTACTTTTATGATCAGAATCATAAAATGTCTAGAACAGTTACATCAAAACCTTGTTGCACTGAATGCTTATTTATGATAAAATTATTAAACACACACACCCTACCTTGGCACATTACTTAATACTATTCTAACTTCATGAATTCCTTTTGTTGGGACAAGCATGTTTCTAACAGTACAAAAAGAGAGAGTAAGCTACAGGCTACACCAGTCCTATTCTGTGGATCTGAACTATGTGTTTGCTTGCTGATCTCAAAAGAAGACAAAGTTCTGGAAAGATTATTTATGGAACAGTACCAGCATATCAAGACTGAAAAACCCATAACGTCAAAGGAAGTGCTGGAATGAGAACAAATGAAACAGTAATAGCATAGGAAGAAAATCATTAAACTGATATTGAGATCTGTTGAGGATGTTAGATAATTAGCAGCCAAAGAATAATTTTTTATTGGAAATCATCTTACCGATAGAAACAAAGAAGACTAATTAACTTTCAGAAAGAGCAGATCGACAAAATAATAAAGCAAAATGGTGTACGCAAAGAAGATGCCTTGAAGAGAGATGCTGGGCAGAAGATAGAAAGAATACAGCAACATGTTATTAATTGACCTTTGTATTAATTAACTGCCTACAATAATACTAATATACTAGTACAAATAATGATCATTATGATTTTATTATTATTACTATCTGAGGCATGGCGGGCTACCTCTTTGAATTCCCATCCTGCACCTGGTGATGTCACTTCTTTGGCTTGGAGCTCGTGGTGCCATGGGGCACGATAGAGCCACACAGGGTACGTCAACAGTATTTGTCATTCAGCCAAAATTGACAGAATGGAGTGACTAGTAGCCCTTCAAAAGTTCTGTCAAGTTAATAATTGCAGGCACAGGTGTTAACAAAAGACACTACATTGGTGTGGTCTTTGCTATCCGTATTTGCTATTTTTTGTTCTCTGTGGAAGTCACATTATGCAACAAGCTTTCTCATCTGAAAAACTGCCCGATTTCAGTTGTGTTGCATGACTTAGTACCCTGTGGCATTGCCTTGGAAGGGGTTAGGGTAGTGTCTAGCAACTAGACAAGCTTGTTATTGCTATTCTATTCCCCATGTTCAGCAGTGGATTCGATGATTTGGTAATCCTGAATACTGTTTTAAGCGTGACCATGTTTAGCCTTAGACCGAGTTTTTGATGAGAATCATCTGACGAATTGATCTACCCAACTATCGTGGCCGTGCAGTTGTATTAAGTGAGAATGACAGTGGAATTTAGATGTTCCTTAGTCTGCTCCAGTTTTCTACTGTTGTGGTACACTTTGATTGTTTTTTGGACTCAGGGCATGCTTATCAAGCTATGGCTCTTAACATTGCCTCTGTACATCAGCCTCTTGGAATTCACCACTGCCAGCTACCGATGGGCTGCCTTCACTCAAGTTACGTAAATCACTATTCGAAATTTGTACTAAAATTTTGTACATTTTGATTTTTGGGGGGCTTGTTGGGTCGAGTGCCTTTGTTGTACATACTGTCGAGCACTGTTAGAATGGTCACATGCTGATCATCTCTATGTGAATCACACGTCACATTCAGATGTCATCCAGACTTGTGAAAATATAGGCTGTTGGTAAGTAACAGGCACATTTGATGCTCACAGACTGGAACAAGCAAAATGTGTAAAACCATCAAGTGTTACTGAGCACTGAATGTTTTTTGGGTTCGTTCACTGGCCATTTGTGAGGTGGAGAGTGAAAGAAATTTATTCCACCTCAGGGCGAGTTACTGATTACCAGATTTAATTGTTCAACTGTTTGTTATTTTAAAGTTGTCATGGAGTGACCTTTTCTCACCAGTCATTTATTTACTGCTACAAGTTGGTTCTGACTACTAATTACTGGTTTTCCTTTTTAAAGGGTGTTCTTGAGCTACTATGCATGCACATTCACATACTGAATCACTTACGGATTTTCTACAGTATGCCTTAGAATTTTCACTGTGTCTGAAGCCAGTTATATCGATCTGTGCACGCTCATTCTCTTGTTAATTACTTAACTGCTCACTGGTGCAAGATTTAAAGAGACTTGCTCTGTCTGTCTGCCTGAAGGTAGCTCTAGAACTCAGTGCACCTGTTTACTTTATTAAATTATCTAGATGCACTTGGAGGCGTATTTTAAGCATTTCCTGTTTCTAGGGGTCCCGAGGCAGCTATAAATTGCTCTGTCTTCCAGTATAGCTATTTGGTTTTAACCTTTGAGATGAGTTAGGCTTCTGTGTTGTCTTAAAGAGACATCTGTTTCCAGATAATTATTTGTTCATTTGTTGAAGCATTTTCTCAGTTGCGGTTTGTGAAGATGGAAATTTTGAATCTAAAATCTAAGAACTGGTGTCAGACACAGATTTTGTCTAACTATTGCCTTATTTAAATTGTCACTAAACTAAGGTGTGTAATGTCTTAAATTTGAAAGTTCTGAGTGGTGTTTGTAATCCTACTAATGTATCTGACTTACATTATTTTTCTTAAATAAAAACATTTTAATAAACAATGGAGACTCGTGTGAACCCCAATCCACCCAGTCCTTCCACTTAATTTCCCCTTTTCCTGCTGGATGTTTGGTTAGTAACAGAGGATGGTTATTTTCCTGGAAGTAAAGGGGGAAGGTGTCATACTGTCATTCACCATGAGGTGTGTGTGTGTGTGTGTGTGTGTGTGTGCAGGTATCCACTGTTGAACATGGGGTCCCACAACTGTCCCAGTTTGTCCTCACTGAAAAATCAACAGTTTATCTACGAATTAATAGTTTGTCAGCTTCCATGTAAGGGCAGTGTTGCCAAACCTGTGGACCACCCCTTGGTGATTAGTACCAACTGCACCATGGAGGTATATGTTGCACTAGCTGCCTGAGCTCTGGCCATGACAATCTTGTGTCAGAATGTAGTGTGTTTAGAAAGTAGTCAGCCCCATCATAAGCAAATACATATAATTCAGGCACAATTGATCCATTGGGATAATCACTTGTGCGGTATTGCACAATGTAATCTCTATTCTGAGCATATTACATTAGCTCTGCAGTTACAGGGACAGCTGCCTTTATTTAGACAAATTAGGAGCAATAGGTGGTGAACAAGATTCTCCCACCAACATATAACTGCTGTAAGTAGTAGGAATGCTACAGAGACCTTTAAGGACCTCAGGAGAATTCATTTGGGAAATTACCATACCAAATAATGTTACTGCTGCAAGTTATAATGGAACTTTCAATGTAGAATTTAAAGACAGGTGAAATCCATCATATGGATCATGGTCAAATTAATGTTTCATGTTGACACTTTGGCCATCACTGACAATGTTGTTGTTCAGATGCTGTACCCCTGTGTTAAGCCATGTTTTCAATCAAATTTTACATGAAAGTGCAACATCAAGGGAGTTGTAAAAATCAATTATTGGCCTGAAATTGTCACCTCGTATTAAGAGGCTACTCAGGCATATACATTTTTGGCTATTGCAGTTTCCTCATGAACCTTTTCCTAGGTTCATAGATGAATGCATATGACCATTCCATCCCTGGAATTGCATGTCACAGAGATACAAATACTCAATAATATATTATAGAAAATGCAGCCACAGGACTGTTCATGGGTTAGCTTCACTAATAAATGCACATCTTTTACTGAATTAGAGGCTTTGGTGTCCGCTATTGAAGTCTGAGTTTCGCAGACCAGCAGTGATGGGGTTTAAGTGTCATTATCAGGATGGGGATCGAGATTCCAAGCAATTTAACAGGGGACCACCCATAAGGAAAAAGTGTAGGATGTGTTTCCAGTGCAACAAAGCGGGGCATTTTGTATGGCGATGTCTGGTTACATGGAAAGAGAATCAAACAGCCGACATCACACAGAATGGAAGAGGCACGGTAGTGTTCTACTGCCTAAGGGCTGGATCTGTGCCAAGTCCGAGGTACGGGAACCCCTGCCTTTTCTTTGGGTACAACTTAACCAGGAACGAATGTGTGCCCTCCTCAACTCTGGTAGTTCAGTTTCTCATTTAGATTATCTGTGCCATTTGAAGTTCCGTCATACCTGTGAATTGCCTTGTTTGCATCTGTCCTCCCAATGTTGAGCTCTCACTGGGCACATGTTGCCTCTGGTTGGCAAAACTGAGTATTGGAAAATTTTCTTGGCCTGTGAAGTGGATAGTAACTAAAAATCTTTCAGTTAACTTAATTTTGTAGTGTGTTTTTATAAGTTGTAGTGGGTTTGTGCTAGTTTGTCAAGGCAGGGTTGTTTATTTTAAATTTAACCCAGCTGAAACATTCACATTGTGCTCCTGTCAGGTTGCCACAGGAATTCATAGTGTGTTACTGCAATGTTTGCCATTTCGGCTCAGTCACCTTCATCCAGTAGAGGTGATGCTGGTACTGGAAGTTTTTGATCGGTTACCGCAGATGTTAACTAACAGATTGGACATCACCGATAAAATCCAGTACAATATTTGCCTTACAAATTACATTCCAGAGAGGTTTTCTCCATCAAAGATGAAATGTATATGTGCTTTGATTAATAATGTGTTGTTCAATGGGGTCATCAGGCCCTCAACTTCAGCCTATGCTTCTACCATATTCTCAGTACCTATGGGCAGCAGTGGAGTGTTTCATCCTGTTGTGGGTTATCGTGCAGTTAATGAGAACGTAGTTTTGGAATCTGTGCCACTTCCCAATCTGCATAATTCTTTTATGGTTCAGTCAGGCTCAGTATTTTGCTGTCCTGGATCTCAATCTTGCATTTTATCAGATCATGTTAACAGAGGATTCCAAGTATATTACTGCCTGCTGTACAGATTGGAGCCTCCACAATTTTAACAGGATGCCCTATGGTTTGTCAACAGGAGTTACCATTATGTCTTGCCTTCTAGATTGTGTTATGGGTGATTTCACATTCAAGTGTGTGTCTAATTACATAGATGGCATGGTTGTTTACAGTTCTAGTCTGTCTGAACACCTGCAACATCTTGAGACAGTTCTGGTTTACCACAGGGAGGTGGGACTTACTGTGAAACCATCTAAAATGACACTGGCACATAGGTTTCATCCTTGGGACATCTTAGTTTCACTGACTGAATTGAAATTGACCAGGAGCATACTAGTGATTTGCGCAAATTTCTAGCTCCTAGAAATAAGAAAGGTGTGGCACGGTTCATAGGCATGACAAATTTGTTTTTGAAAGTCTGTGCCGAATTTTATTAAATTAGTGGGGTGCCTTAACGATTTAAGAAATTTCATATGGGATGAAAGTCATCCAGAATCTCCTGAAGCCATTAAGGTGGTGCTTAGTAACCCACTAGTATTAGACAAACCCAATTTCGAGGTCATGTTCTTCTTGCAGACAGACACCTAATTCTTCTGGAGTAGAAACTGGTAGCTGTCCTCCTGCAGGAACAGAATGGCAGGAGTGTTGTATGTTGATGCCCTATAGCAATGCACCGGAACTTTCACCTGCGGAGATGAAATATTCTATGTATGAATGGGAAGCCTTGGCGGTTATGTTTGCCCTTAAGAAATTCATATTTTATTTTGAACACAAGGAATTTTGTTTAGAGACTGACAATCAAGCTCTTAGTTAGGGTTTGGCTCACTATGTCCATAACACCCTCTTAGGCATTTATAAAACTGTTGTCAAGATCAGACAACACATCACCTGGTCCTCCCTGTATAAGCAAGCCTGGAGGTTGGTGGGGTCAAGATCACTCAACATGTCACCTGGTCCTCCCTGAATAAGGCTGTCCAGAGGTTGGTGGAGGAGTGTGAGAGCGGTAAGGGAGCTGAGCCCAACATGAATTCGCTCAAGGGGCTTTTAGAGTCTACCCGTTAGGAATGCCTGATGGATTAACTTCGTATGGATTATATAGGTCCACTTCTTCATGTGTGTGTGTGTGTGTGTGTGTGTGTGTGTGTGTGTGTGTGTGTGTGTGTGTATTAGGCACCTACTAGTTATCATGGATGACTTTTTTCGTTTTTTTGACACATTCCGAGCAGAGAAATGACCATCCTGGCAGCTGGCCAGCATTTGTTATGAATTTTTTCTGTTTCCAGGCCACCGAGGATGCTTGATAGCTTCTGTTTCCCAGCTATTTGCGAGGTTCTGCTTTGACAATGAAATTAAACATGTGACCACAAATCCTTTTACCGGCATACTTTGCTGACCAGGTGAACTGCAAGTTGAAGGCTGTGCTTATCTTTCACAACAAGGCTCACACAATGTGGCTCAATTTTATATTGAACACTGCACAACCCAAGTCTGAAAGTATTTACATTGAGTGTATCCATGTATGGAAGTGAAACATGGACGATAAATAGTTTAGACGAGAGAAGAACAGAAGCTTTCGAAACATGGTGCTACAGAAGAATGTTGAAGATTAGATGGGTAGATTATGTGACTAATGAGGAGATACTGAATAGAATTGGGGAGAAGAGGAATTTGTGGCACAACTTAACTACAGGGTGGCATACAAAATGTGTTACCAATTGTTTGTTTTACAATTTACGACGCACATTAGATACTCTGCTGGGATCTCTACAGCAGTACCAGCAGAGCTTGGAAAAACAAATGAGTTATGAAATGACATGATTTTCGCGATACTGCCACTAGGAGACTAGTAACCAGCAATGGCTGACAATGGAAGACTGACAACACAGCAACGATCGGCAACTGTGTTACTTTTTCATGAAACGAAAAGCCTTGTTGTGACTCAGAGGCATTTTCGACAACAGTTTAACACACGATGGGTCCTTTGGACGAAGACCATTCACGGGTTGTACGATAAATTTGTACAGGAAGGAACAGTATTGGATCCATAGCGACCTCGGACTAAGCCTGTTTGTTCGCCGGAGAATATTGAAGCAGTACGAGCTGCTGTACAGAGAAGTCCCGGGAAATTGTGTAGAAAGGCAGAAGTGCAACCGGGAATATCCAATCGCTCCATTCAATGCATTCTTAAAAGTGACCTCCACTTGTACCAATACAAGATGACCTGTGCACAGAAGCTCACTGAAGAACACAAGCAGCAGAGACTACTGTTTGCTCAGTGGGTGGAGGATAGGGAAGAAACTCTCAACAACGTTTGGTTTTCAGATGAGGCGCATTTTCATTTAGACGCTGTGGTTAACAAATAAAATGTACGCTTTTGGGCCACTGAAAACCCACAAGTGCTTCATGAACGACATTATGCTCCGAGGATTACAGCGTGGGCAGCAATTTCCAGTCACAGACTTACTGGACCCTTTTTCTTTCAAGAAACTGAACAGTGAACATTATTTGAGCATGCTTCGCAATAGATTCATTCCACACCTTCTTGCTACTGCCTTGCCCTTCAACACACAGTGATTCATGCAAGATGGAGCAAGGCCACATACTGCAAACACTGTGTTGGGAGTTTTTACATGAGCATTTCAACATGCAGATCATTTCACTCAGGTTGCCAGGTCGCTTCAATGACGGACAAAATTGGCACCCCAATAGTCCAGACCTCAATCCATGTGACTCTTTTCGTTGGGGGTACCTAAAGGAAAAAAATTTCCTGAAACGTCCCCGTGATTTAATGGAGCTCAGAAGACCTATTCTTTAAGCTTGCAGTGAAATTACGGAAGACATGTGCTGTAGGGTACTCACTAACTTCAGTGTTCGTTTGAAGGAAGTTAGGAAACGAAATGGTGGACATATTGAGCATGTACTGAGTTAGATCAAATCTCCATGGACAGCTCTTCATTGTAGTATATGTTCCTTTCAGATTGTATTGACAATAAAGTTTATATTCAAAATCAAAATGGTAACACATTTAGTGCGCCACCCTATAGAAGAAGGGACTGGTTGGTAGGACAGGTTCTGAACCATCAAGGGATCATCGACTTAGTATTGGAGGGAAGGGTGGAGGGTGAAAATCACAGAGGAAGAACAAGGCATGAATACACTAAACAGATTCAGGAGGATGTGGGTTGCAGTAGTTACTTGGGGATGAAGAAGCTCGCACAGGATAGAGTAGCATGGAGAGCTGCATCAATCCAGTCTCGGCGCTGAAGAGCACAACAACAACAGAAGGGGTGGATGTGCTTTGCAACCAGTTTACAATACTTCTTTTGTGACACAGTGCCTCACACGAGCTCCACTGGACCCATGGGTGCCCATGTGGTTGTTTCCCCGAGTATAATGGAGGCCCCGACAGTACAGGAGTCAAGGGGCTGTTCCCCTTGCGGGTGACGGAAATGCACCCTCCCAAAGGCATGATGAAGGTATCAGCATTTATCAGACCACGCAGTGCTCTGCCATTGTGTCAACATCCAGCGCCAATAGTTACATACCTATTTCAGTTGTTGTCGATGTCATGGCGTGGGTCATCAGCGGCACAGACTCATCATTAGGAGTGTTTGGAGCATTGTGCATTCAGACACAATTGTACTCTGCCCAGCATTAATGTTTGATGTTAGTTACACCACAGTTTGTTGCCTGTCTTGTTTTAACAGTCTGCCCAGCCTATGATGTCTACCATCTGTCATGAGTAGTACTTGCCCAACCCCATAACAACTGGCCATGGTCTCACCTTTGTTTTGCCATGTCTTGAAGACAACTGCCTCAGTACTACTTCAACACCCGGCAAGCTGTGCAGCTTCCAAAATGCTCATACCGAGCCTTCAGGCCATCAAAATCTGCTCTCGGTCAAACTCAGATTGTGTGCATTCCCTATTTTACAACAAGACAAGATGCTCACTGATACTCCATGCAACTTGCGTGTGAGAAAAAAAAAAAAAAAAAAAAAATCCTCATCATCTGGAATCAGACACTTCCCTTGGCCTATATAGCTCAACTGTCAATTTTATCTGTCGTATCCATTTTTGAACAAAAAACAACCGATTAATTTTACTAAAATTACCACACGATGTACAGCAAACAACACTAAATTAACCTTCACACAAAATCGTTAACTCACTGAAACGAATTCCACTAGAAACACAGCTGACACTCGAACAATTCTGGATAATGAGCAAAAGCAACCTGAGCCCATTACACCACACAAACGAAAACCCTGAACGTACCACCAGAGAGCACAACAAACCACAACATGACGACATCTACAAACACGCCACACTCACAAACCAAACTCCGCGCCGTCATGACGTCACACACGACAACACCCTTACGTCACGGGGTCAAAGCCGACATGTGGGATCAGACGCTTCTGTCGACACGTTGATGTTACCACTTTGCTGACACAATATGCAGCACCCTCCTGCTGAAGAGTTCTGAACTGCAGTGTGTAACATGGGTGTGTGTGTGTGTGTGTGTGTGTGTGTGTGTGTGTGTGTGTGTGTGTGTGTGTTATTTAACTGTGTCAGCACGTGAGAAAACCCTCAGACAACAGAGCACCAATTAAAATAGTTCATCCACATGTGGAGCACCCTCTCCTTCAGCATGGCAATGCCAGACCATACACAATTTTTTTTTTGCACTTGCAACAGTCTGACGCCTTTGATTCATTATTATTGATCATCCTCCATACTGGCCCAGTTTGAGCCAATGAATTTTCAACTGTTGGCAAAACCTAAAGAACATCTTCAGGAACTCTACTTTGATAGTGATGAATTAGTGTGAGCGTAGGTGAGGCTGTGGGTCTGCCAACGATGTCACGCATTCTACAGTGACGACACCAACAACCTGGTGTCTCACTGGGAGAAAGGTGTTCAGTGCCACGGTGACTGTGTTTGAAATAAATATACAAACATGAAGAATAAATACGTTAAATGTTAAGATTCTTTTAATTAAAATGCTTCAATAATTTCCGAATAAAAATTTTGTGTCATTACTTTCCCACATGTGCTCATGCCCAAAATATATACCTATTAAAAATTAACGTTTAATTAATTTGGCAAAGAAGGTGGCTTTCAATTAATATAATGTCTACATGCATCTCTTAAGGTCATAGGAAGTTCAGTCCCACTAACACAGCACACAATGTAAGAGAAGTCTTCTTGTATGTAAAAGTTACATTCTAGGCACCATTTGGATTTTTTGGTAAACATTGGGTCAATTTGTTACCACATCCGTTACTTAGCTTTCACATATCTAGGTTTGATCAGCTCACAGCCACACTGCCACCTTTGAACATAGGCTAGGCCTTGAGATGCACTATGAATCAGACTCCCACCACAACCAATATTTCAAGGGGGGAGTGGGTCTAGCACCACATTTTAACCTTGTAACCTTTGAATAGTTCTCCAGTTTAGGTGCAAGGTCAATGACTCTTCAAATTGCTTTTCATTTACAAGATGTGTGTTGTGCATACATATCTTTCTGTATGCCAAACCATTATTACATCAGCGGTGAAAGCCAAAGACTGAACTATGTTGGGTCTAACCACTCTTTTACCGTATTTCATAAAATTTAGTGTATTTACTTTCCTACCGTTTCCTCAAAGTGATGGTTTAGGATTAGTGTTGTGATACTGCGTGTCAAATGAATTCAAGCTGATCACATAGTTTGTATGAACTATAATGAAGCACTCATATATATTCAAATGCAAATACTGCAGTAATGCTATCACAGTACTTCTGCAGTTGCACCTAAGATGGATGTTGAAGCAGACTTGTTCAGCACAGACAGTACACAATTAGTTTGCGAAATTGTGTCAGTACCCTAAATTCTGGTTGGCAGGATAAAAATACTAGTGGCACCAAGTGAAGTTATTTGCTGCTGATAGGTGAATACCCTACAAACGGTTGCACTGCATCAGATTTTAAGTGACATGTATATGTAAGATTATTTACACCAGTAACTTTAACATTGTGGCAGTTTCACAAACAATATGCATAACAATGTGCAGCAAATGCAGAAGGTGGTTATGAAGAAACCTGTCAATATTTGATGTGTAACCCCATGGCTCCATCAAAACTTTGCAGCCAACATACAAATTCATTCTGCTGTGTAACAATTTATGCTTCCATGTGATATTTGTCTGAAATTTAACTTTACTGCTGAGAGTTCTACTTACATATGGTTCACATACTCAAAGTAAACAAAATGTACTTCTCAGATTAGTGACCATGCGAGTGTCACTTCAAAATTATTTATAAATAATTTATTTTACATTATCAATAAATAAATTACAATTCTCATTCCATACCACAATACACTGCAATAATGCATTAACTGCAGCCATACCATTTATAAATTTAATGGCACTGCTAAGATTCACTATAGTCATATTTATTCTTAAGTTGCACATTAAGGTTGTCATTTAAAAGAAGTGTATCAGAGCAGAATATACCCACTTTATGGCAACCAGTTTATCAATATAATTGGGTTGTGCATTAAAAAAGTTTTCCATGTTTACTAAACATTAAATTAAAACTCTTGCTCAGTTCTATGTGAGGTTTAATACGAGGCTTATTTCAATGTACTGTGCAAAATGTCATATTTAAGACAAAGTTCATCAGTTTAGTAAACAGAATTATTCATGTTTCCAACTGTATGACATCAATTGTATGTATTCGCACATCATACTGGACACAGAAACTAATGAAACACTTAAGAAATACAAGTAAGCCACTTACCATGAAGCATAACTCAGTTTGTACTTCATCTGTTCCCTCTTTTTTTATCCACGTAGTTGACTCCTGGTCCATGGCTTCAGTTCTACAGTCTGAAAAGAAAAAGCAATCAGATAAGAAAAGTACACGAGGTATAGCTCAAAGGCAGTATTTTCACTCATCTATTGCGTGCAGTAAATGGGTGATTACACAGGAAACAGATTCAAAGTGGATGAGGAAAAGTGTGATTAGTGATATAAACTCATATAGATTTCTCAGGTCACGAAGAGTGAACAATCGTAAAATAACTTCAGCGTTACAAACAATCAAAGCAGTCAATAAATTGCAGCAATATTACTTAATAACACCAAATATTTCATTCTACACTTGGTTCATTGTGTTAATTTCAGTGTGATAGGGACATGATGAAAATCAGGATGTACGGATTGTTTATCAGTGAATATGCATTTCCAACATAGGCACTACCTCGAAACTTCCTTCATCTGTATTCTTTCACGGGTGTATGCTCAATTTACAATAAGCATTATCGTTTTAGAATCTGTACCTGCTATTAAAGATAACCATATACCTGTACCGTAGACAGCACATTGCAATGCGGAAGTTCTCATTCTTGATTACCATCAAGATTAAATGTTGGTTAGTATGTTCTTACAAAACTGATTTACTGAAACGACTTCATACTAACTGAAACTATGATGAATGATCTATTGAGTTTCGATAACATGTGATGCTTTATGTTAGACAAATTACAGTTAATCTGTACCTTGTATTTCGCCAGTTCGTAAATAATGTTACAGTACTCTAATACAGAACTCCATTAAAACCCACACACTACAACAAACTGGTATTAACACATGATTAGACGAATACTAGCGACACCAGTAATCAAATCACAGTGAAAACTAACAAAATGCAACAGAATTATAGCATTTCCTTTCATGCGAACATACTCAAACCACGAAATGATGTAGAAACTGTGGGCACTTGAAATAGTTCTTACATTAGCCCTACAATCTGGAGCCGCTATGTGTCTACATCACATCACAGAAAATTATCATCACAATCATTATTACTGCTAAGTAAGTCAACATAACCGTACTAACATAGCGAATGTTTGGATTTCACTGTCCGCCTTTTATCGTTAGCCACGAAGTACATGAAGGAGAACACTGCAATGACGAACTGCTCCTGACAACACGTTACACTCTCAGCCGTTTCTTTTACGAAGATACACGTAGCGATTTTACCGGACGGGCCAAAAACAAGCACTAACAACTCGGGTATTTAGTTGTTATGAACATAACCTGAAAAATTACAGCATTCACACACCGTCACAAGGCACACTAGGTGATGTGATCACAATTAAATACAGAATAAAATCTCATCCTTATGTACCCATTAAAAATTAAAACATAAGAAAGACAGCAGCCTCAAACATCAGTCATCACAAGATATTCGCGAACTATTACACTCACTCATCAAACTCAAGTGTTACTGTGATACAAATTAAGTACCATGTTAATTTACTTCCGAAACACATTTCTTCACTTATTCCTGCTTGCTGTTTATAAACGCTTATAAATTACCTGGAGAATGTCGCACACAAATTTACATAACACTATGAGGTTGCAGCTGACTACACTGTAGACGTCACGAAGAGTGCCAGAAACGCTACACCAGCAGATTCATTTAATACTAACGTCAAGCGTGAATCCGACATGCGCAGGAGGGGGTACTCCAAGCTTCTTGTTGCTCGTTGGGACACCAGCTTACAGCAGAATTTTACGTCTTCTTCAGAGAGTGTTACGAGGTATGTAATTAATTGTTTTTGCCGTATCTTCTAGAGTTTTTACGTGCATTAGTTTCAGATAGACTTTATAAACTGAAGGTTTTAGTTTTTATTTGCGTCTGAATAGGAAAAGCGAAGTTTCTGTTAAGGACAGTTTCGCGTGTACGCAAACGTTTGTTTACATTCCTAAATTACATTGTTAAATGCGCGGCATTATGAATTAGGTCAGTGCACAGTACTCAGTATTTAAGTTTATTAATGTCATTTAGACTCGGTATATTCAAGATACCAGTTTTTATACGTTTTATTAGGTCATTTTTCGCCTGTACGTAAACGTTTGTTTACATTATAAATACGAAGGTTAATCAGTTTAAGTTAGTGTTGAATACTCAGTATTCACGTTTATTAGTATTATTTAGCCTTGTTACATTGAAGGTAGCAGTTTTTACACGTTTTATTTGGGAAAAGTCATACTGACAGTGAATTCTAAGCTCACTTGCTTACGTTTGACCAGCGCAATCTGCGACCGTTAACAGTTAAACAAACGTAAAATACGCGGTAAGTTCGTACATACAGTTTAGGTAGCAGAAAGCCAATAGTCACCTCGCCGTCTGCTTAAATTCCTTAGCTGTTGTGGACATTAGTGATCGTGTACTGTAAGCCCATCGGTTCCTATAAAGTAGAGTTCGTATTTGTGCTTTACATTCTGATCTCTTATTGTTAGCTAATGGTTTCGTTTTGTACCTGCATCTGTCAGTGTACAATACTCAGTATTTAGGTTTATTTGTGTCATTTAGACTCTATACAGTGAATGTTTTATTAGGTCATTTTCGCGTGTACGTAAACGTTTGTTTACATTGTAAATGCGAGGAATTATCAGTAGTTGTATCTCACCGTTGGTTACTGTTTAATTTTTTAAATAATATTCACTAGGTAGCCCCTAGCAGTTTACTGTAGGTCACTGTTTTTTCCTGTAGTATTTACCTGATAGCCCCTAGCAGCAAAATAAGCACCAGATCTAGCTTCTACCATAGATTTTTATTGTTTTTCATTGTTGAGTGCCCTTTCTGCCAACTAGAGTGTAGTTGTTTACCTTGGGTGGCAGTAGGTTTCCTTAAGTTTCTTATAGTAAATCGCATATTAGCTAGATGGATAGGGACTGTCTGTTGTGTGCAGATGCAGGAGGAGTTAGCCACAGTCCAAACGCAGCTTGAAGCTTTGTTGGCCACAGTCAACAGACTCCAGAGTGCCACCTTGAGGTGCGGTGGGGATGGGGTGCCTGGGGGCAGGCTCTGCAGTACTACATGTGCAGGGGGGGAGTCACAACTCTCTGTCACTGAACCGACCTACACCAGTAACATAAAACTGTTTATTTGCTGACATTAATCATCAATGAGGAAAGTAGTCAAAAAACTTAACTCAAAAACTGCACAAAAAGACTGAAAGCATTACAGAAACGCACACATGAAAAAATATCCTAAGTGTAAAAACAAAATGAACTCCAAACACTGAAGAGATAGTCAACAAAAATGAAATAAAGGAGAAATTTTTTAAAAGAAAATCTGAAATTAAATATGTGTCATTTCTTATTAATGTGCTCTATTTGTATGTATACAGTCAATTGAATAAAGTTTTAAAAAAAGGTTCAAGTCATGGCTGTAATACAAATTTTAATTAATTTCTTCAGCTTCTATCATTATCAAAGATAAAGCTCAGACTCATACACCTCAAGGAAACTTTAAATCCATCAGTTCATGAAATGAAAGAAAATGGTCTGTTTTATTCCAATTGTGCAATAAAATATGCAAAGCAATGAAATACAGGTGTATGAAAGATCTTTATTAATTTATGAATATTTCAATACCATAAACAGATGATCATTTATAATTTTTGTCTGTCCGATGGAGTGTATGCGGTACTTTCACTCCTGTGCACTTCACACGTGTAAAACAGACATCAAGGTACTTCAGACCTCCTGTTTGTGTATTAGTCAGTACAGTAGCTTCTCTCAAAAGTAACATGAAGAATGACAGAGTGCTTGGGTCATTCCATAGCTGACTGCTGTATCCTCGGAACAAGTCTTCAAATGCGTGATTAAGTGGACTAAAATGATTTTTCTTCTAGTGAAATTTGTCACCACCCTTTCTTCCTCAGACACACTATCAATTACATCTTGTTGACACAAGACTGTGTGTTACACTTATTGAGGTACACGACTTCAAGACTCTCACTGTCAGAATCTGTGAAGGAGTTACCACTTATATCAACATTGAATAATTCATCCCCACTGTCATGCCGAATCTTCACAATTTCTTCCTCGATAGAAGGGTTGAAAATATAAACATTTGGATCAATGGAGGCATCCAATCCCATGTATTAGTTTTGGCCCGTGACGTAAGGATGTTGTGGTGTGTGACGTCATGACAACGCGGACTTTAGTTTGAGTGTGTTGTGTTTGTAGATGTCGTCTTGTTGCGGTTGGTGGTGTCCTCAAGTGGTGTGTGTATGGTCCGCGTATTATGTGGTGTATTGGGTTCATTTGGGTATCGCTGCTTCAAGGGTGCATTTATTGGTCGTGACTCTTATAGAACAACAGAAATTGGTTTCAGTGAGTTAAGAGTTAAGTTTGTGTTGTGTTTATGTTATTGTGGTGTCGTTTGCTGTTTGTCGTGTGGTAAGTCATTTAATTTAATTTGTGGCTTCTTTTGTTAGGTATGGATATGTTTTCTAAGTTTAATTGGGTGAAGGTTGCGGGGGGGGGGGGGGGGGGGGTTGTTTTGGATGTGTGTTTGTCGGGGGTGGGGGGATTGGGGTGGCTGACCTAGTATGTAACAATGGAACTTTTTTTCTGGTAAGTAGCCGTTTTTTTTTATCTATTGTTCGCATATTATGATGATGATTGGTGGGGTATTTGTGTGTTGTTGGGTCGGTGTTATTTACTGCATGTGTTGGTTACTGGTGTTTTGGTATCGGCACTTGTGGTTGATTTATGTATCTTAGGGGAAGCAGTCTATTTCAATTTTTTGGGTATCGCCAGTTTATTTGAGTTACGTTTGTCAAGACCAAGTGTCTGATTCTAATTTGTGATCGTAGCTGTGTTTTGGTATCTTGTGCTGCTGTTGACAAATGTAGGAGGTCAAGGGAAGTGTCCGGATCCAATTTGTCTTCATAGGTATTTTGGTATCGTGAGCTGCTGCTGGTGTATATAGGTCAAGGGAAGTGACCAATTCCAATGAGGTGTCGTAGCTACGTGTTTTGGTATCATGAGCTGCGATTGACCTATATAGGTCAAGTGAAGTGTCAGATTCCAATTTTTGATGGTATGGGTAGTCGCAATGTTGTTATTTTTTGAGCTGTCAGTTTTTCTTTTGTGGTAATGGCAATTGCTGTTGAGCTATGTAGGTGAAAGGAAGTGACACTTACCTGTGAATATTGTGAGTGAAGTGGAATTGGGGAAATTTTGATTGGTTTTGTGTCATTGTCGTGTTTGGTTTGGGATCGTGGTGTGTGTTTGTATGTGTTTATATTTAGTTTGTCCCCACCCAAAAACCTTCAATTTCCCATGCTCATCCTGTTACTTTGATTATATTTATAGATTAAGATGTGTGTGTTCTTTTTTTGTATATTTTTGTGTTTGTAATCGTGTTTACATAATGTCGTAGGCGCCATACTGGAGACGTTGTGAATGGTTCTGTCTGCCATATTGGTGACGTTATTGGACAAGGCATACGGGGTGGTATCAGACATTTCTGTAATCCCAAACATTTTTATTCTAATCTTGATGAACAGTAAGATGAAGTAATATTGAATGCAGTGAAATAAGATCATAGTAGACACAGTACTACTACCAACTTAGCAGCCAGAACTGTGATAAACTGCTAAAAAATGGTTCAAAGATCTATTGTGCACTAAAATTCATGAACAGTACACAGCTGCCTGCAAAGTTGCACAATTATACTTGTCATTAGTGGTCAGGGGGCAGCAGGATGGCTTGAGTTAACTCATCAATAGCGCTCAAGGAAAACCCACAAGCTGTGCTCAAACTCATCAACAGTACCTGGTGAGCGGCAGAACATGAAAAGAGTACTCAACAACAACAGTTAAAGGACAAAGGGCAGACGAGACAGTGATTGTCCACAGAAATTTATTCGGCGGGTAGGCTCTGAAATTGTTACTTTGTATACAGCTCAGTTGGTCAGTTTTGTTCTGCGTCATGCGACAGAAACAAGTGTGGGCATTCATAGTACTGAATATCAAAGAAACACTGTTAATAGAAACCGAGTTAAGGAAAAACTGTAGTGTCCTACAATTTTGAACCAAACTCACAAGAAGTGAACCATGTATGGATTATCCCTGGACAATAAGATGATGATGATGATCTATTCCACATTAATATTAAAGGGAATAATTTTCAATGGACAAAACATCATGCTGTGTTAACTGAAGCCTGTGTCTTTTTAAGGAATTCATTGTACATGTGCTATGCCAATCAAAGATATCAATTCATTTTGAAATGTGAATTGACCACCTAGTATCTGTTAATGATCAACTTTGGTGGCAAACACTGAACAACGCAACTAGCTGATAGTAATAATTTGAATGTAAGCTTGCTTGCTAAAGAGATTTGATTTTGTAACCCCAACTACAGACTTACATAAGTGCCAAGAGCAGACATTATCAACAAATATTGACTGCAATAGCAGACAGTTCTGTTTCGCCTCCCTTTCACGTATCTCGACGAAGTGAAGAATACTGCCTGGGCATAGAAGAAGGACATTACAATTTCGCTGATCTTGGAAGTGCTGGTCGGTAGCAGTAGGAGGTTTGACAGCCAGAAACCACACTTTTGAGAGTAGTTGTTCGCTAATGAGACTTGCTTTCTGGAATCAGTTCATCAGTCTGTTTCCGTTTGATCTTGCAATTTCCCTTATTTTGTGTAGAGCTGATTGCCAGTATTGGGCTGACGTTTTCACTGGCATTTGTGTGTCTCAAGTACCATGTGCTCCCTTTGTTAAGTTTCTGGTTTCCGATTCATACGAGTGCCGTTTTGTGTGGATTTATTTTTTACCCTGCCGCTTCTTCAAAATTTATGAGGGCTTATTGTATTCTTGGAAAGTCTGTCTTGTCTCTATGAAGGATCCTATGTTGTCAGTGTAAGCTTTACATTTCGCTGTAGTCCCGGGCAACTTGATTCCGGTGATGGTGTTGGTCTTCCGCTGAAGTGGATCCAGGGCCATGGCAAATAATGCCACTGAGAGTGGGCAACCTTGTCTCACCAACCTCTGAACTTCCATTAGTTTTGTGTTACGGCTGTTTATTTATGGCCTGGAGGTGGTGCTCTTAAGTATATTCATTATTATTCAGGCATAGTTTTTCTAGAATCTTGTAAGGATAACCGTGGTTCACTCTAGTGAAGGCCTTATCAGAGTCCACCGGCACAATCGTAGCATCAGATTTGTTTACTGCTGTAATGCCTATGACTTCTCTATATTCGGCTAAAGCCTCATAGGTGGCCCTTCTGGGCACGGCGCATGTCTGGCGAGGGTGTATCATTTTCTTCATCAGCACTTTTAATTTGTCTGCCATGCATTGTGCTGCTATATTGTAGTCAGTGTGATAGGTCTGTAATCCTCTATTTTTCACAATGCTGCTTTCTTCAGCATTAAGATAGTGTGTTACGTTTTGAAGTTTTCTGGTATTTTTTGACCACCTGATGATATCCCAGTATGTATGGTAGAATTCAGTGAGAATCCCATCCGTCCTGTTGATTTTCTAGCTGTGCTGGATTTAACGGTGGTATGGACATCATCTTTTTCCATACTTCTTTCCAGGTTCAATTTGTCTTTGTCCGTCAGAATGACATGCAAGATGTATATGAGGACATCTGTTGTGACGTCGCTCTATTCCTCTGTCTCAAACAGTTGGCTGAGGTATTTATGTACCTGCTCCAGGATTTCTGATGTTGCTGTTGTAGTTCTATTTGGAGTTCCTTAATTTCTTTTTTGTCTTGTTTTTGCAATTATCCTGCTGATATGGTGCATTGTGTCCAGCACTTCATTCGTCGTCTGCATCTGTTGGCTTCTTGTTTCAATTTCTTCTGTTTCTGCTTTTTGCATGTTCATGAGTTTCACCTTTATGTGCCTTAGTTTGTGCAAATGCTCTGCCTTGTTGTCTGCTGGATCATTTATTTCACCTCACATGCACTGAGTATGAAAGTGACTGTTTAAATGGCTTGGTGCATGCTGTAATTAGTCTGATTTTATTTTCATGGGTCCTATGGAAGTGAAATGTAGGGAGTTGAAAGTATCTTTGGAGTCTTCATGTAACAGTGTTTCTGGAAATTTGTTAAAGAGGATTTAATGAGATAAATTGCAGCTGCCTTCTGGAGTCTGCCACTTCAGGTGTCTCAACGTTTCTGAGGTGCTGTCCTGTGGGTCACACAAAAGTGTGCCCATTTGTGCCACTGCCTTTCTTAATTTGTATGTTCAGTTTTCCCTTTTTATCCTATGTGGCATGAGTCGCACACAGATCTAAGCAATGTTCTAAGATGTTATGCATGACTGTCTTGTAAGTGGCCTCCTCTGTAGATTGCTTGCACTTTCCCAGTATTCTGTCAATGGACTGAAATCTGCCAATTGGTTTACCTTCAACTGAGCCTTTGTGGTCATTCAATTTCATATACTTACAAGTTTTTACACCCAGGAATTTATATATGTTGATTGTTATAAACTTTGATGACACCCATATGTTTGATTCTTTTACTAGATGCAAAAAAGCAAACACTTAAAAGCACCTACAATACATTTTTTAAAAAATTATGGGTGAATATGAAATGCAAATTTTACAAATTCATTATGCAAGACTGTTATATAGGAACTTTTCAACAGAAATATAAGGCACACAATAAAAGAAACTTATTACTCTTGAGCAGGAACATAAAAATTTCGTGACGTGCCTGACATTTATTTGCGATACACCAATGTGTCATGACACAGTGGATAAGAAATACTGTTGTGGCGTACACCAGGAAGTAATTCTGCTGAAGAGTCTCAGTCTAAGATAAAACGTGCTGTACCCTGTTTACCTAGAAAACATCAACCAAGGAAAACTATGTTGTTTGATACCCATATCACTATACTTTTGTTAATAAACATTGGTGCGGTATTAAGCCGAATTGTTTTTATAAATCAGGAAATATGCCTTTTACCTTATTCCCTCAATCTTTGTCTTTGAGGATGGTACATGGAGTAAAACAAATAAATAAATACAAAAATTGTAGGGTGAGTGTTGTGTGTTGGAGGCTTTCAGAATTCGTGCTTGTTGGTTTGGAGGAGGTTATTCTGCTTGAAATAACTGTAAATATTTGTAGAGGTGTTGTACCTCGACAGAATTTGAGTGTAGGTCCATAGGTTCAAGCGATTGCCACAGTATATCTCTTGTTTATTTTTAAAACCAGTTTTAATATAATATTTGAGTTTCCTTTAATACCTGTAGTATTTTCAATTTTCTTATTTACTACAAAGGCTACGCTTGTATTTACTCCCACTCTTTTCATCTGTAATAAAACATATGGCCTGATTTTAATTCCATTTGGTCTGGATTTTTTCAACGCTTCTGATAACCTTTTTACATCTTATTTGGTCCTAATTAACTCCTCTTGCAACTCCACTAACCTAGATCGTGATCCCAGAGTTCTGCAGTTTATTGTCACTGTGTAAGAAGTTGTAGAAACTTTTTTGATTCTAAGGCCCAAGTGATCAAATGCAGAAGTAGCTGTATGTGCCCTGTGGTCTGAGGCTATTGCCCGAGTTTCCTAAGTACAATTTTATATATTCAGCATTACCCATTCTGTATTAGAGTATAACTCTTGAGTCTTTAGATACTTTGGAAAGTTGAGGCAAAATTGACATAAGATAGCACTTATACTGTGCTTGCTTTTAGTGATGACATAGCATCACACTCAAATCTTAACAATTTATTTATGGACTTCATTTTTACTTTCTGCTCTGTTGTGGATAATATGAAAATAGTACCAGGCCCAAAATTTTGACAGAGTTAAGTCTCTTCTTGCAAAGTTTTGTGTTTGAAATTTCAATACAAGCAATTAAAAGTTTATTTTCTATAAATTATAAATTTTCTCTAGATTATTTATTAATGTACCATAAACCTTGTTATAATGTTGTATTTTTTATCTTATCTTAAGTCCCGTCTTACATTTGTAACTTATTTTACATATATACCCCTCTACTCCATTGTGTGCAATACTCTGTTACAATATCTTACTTATTGATAGTAGTAGTTCCTTTTACCCTATTACTGATTGTTTCACCTCTCCATTCATTTATTATTTCAAAATAACTTCTTTCTTTTATAATCCCATGTTAAGAGTTTCAGAGTTTTGCATGCTTACAGATTTGTTTTGTTACATTCCTGATTAACAGAAAATTACTTCTGAAATGTTCACATTCTATACAGAATGAATCTTATTTTGTACACATGGTTTGAGTTACACTAAAACAAACAGAGTAGTGTCAGAAATTTGACCCCATGTTACTTAAAGAGTAATTGGAAAAAGGTAGATGAGATATCTCATGTATAAAATTTACTCTGTGAGCTATTGATTGATACTGTTTTTGGAGACAGCAATGTCATGTAGATCGAAATATGGTGTGACATATGTACCAGGCACATCAATACTGCCCCTAATGCATTGTGTACGTGCTGTGGTGCCAGTGATGAAAACTAAGTAGCGAGGCACATCATTATTGAGAAATAGCGTCTCATATGAAATGGCAGTCAATTAGATACATTGTCATGATGGTTTTTGAGTCTAGTAGGCAACCTGACAAGAAAACTATGAATAATTATGCTGGAAAAATCAAAATGGTTATTATATAACCTGCTCTCCTATTATAAGCCCTTAGTATCGTGATTATAGTGATAGTTTTCTGCTTCATACAAAACATGAAAAGAAAAGGATTAAAAGGAAAAAAAGATAAAAACGAGTCATTCCATGTTTGATGAACAGAGATAAGTACAATTTTCAACCTGACCCATTTCGATATTCATGAATTTTGGTGTGTCCGTTGCACATGACTAGAGAGTGAAAAATAACAAATTACAGAATTTTAGCACAAGTAAGACAGGAGTAATTACCACTCGAAGCTCTAAAAATGTGCAGATAATTCGACAAGTACTGCTGACAAAAACAGCTGAAATTTCCATTCTAATAAAGACAAAACAGTGAACGAGGTAATTTTGGAAAAGTCTTGAAACAAGTTTTTCAATGATATGCAAGATTGTCATTGTTGAAGAATGTACACAAGTAAGGTCAGTGACCTTGACCTTTGACCTTGAGTATCGGAAAACATGCCACCTTTGAAACTGATGAAATAATATATTTTCTTCTTCATGTTACACTGCACAACAGTAAAAAGTCAAGATAGGGTGATAATGGGATTAGGAGATATAAATTAATATGTACAGGAATGTGCTGTTAATGCAAAATAAATTGTATTCAGACTCTGACAATATAACACAAAGCACTGAAAAACATGTTTATTGTTAAAAAGGTGGTGGTCTAACAATGCTCTGGAAGGTAACGATGTAGGCGGGCCATTAACAACCTAATAAATATTGGATGGTAGCGTGCCTGCAACATGTAGACAGATAGTTGCTGCAAAAGGTCTTGTGTCTTGAAATTATACAAATCTACCAGGAAGATGGAGTTTGAGATCATCATGTATTGCTGTAACCCATTCAGGGAAGATGGACACAGCAGACGTAAGAAAAATGTATTTAAAGTGCAAATGCAGATGATTGGTGGCATAATGACAGACTACAAAATATGTGGTAAATGTAGAAAAAAATTAACTCAGGGACAAAAGTGTGTGGCTGACCCAGCTACATTGAAACATGTGGAAACCACAAACCTGTATTTCTCCTTAGATGAATCACACATCTGCAGCCCCAAAAGTTACTTTAGATGCATTAAATAATAGTTAGGTATCTCTTGGCAAATCCCCAGTGAAAAAGAACAGACTGGAAAAGAAAAGATATGTGCAGAAAAACCTTGAGCAAGTTCTGAGTTATTGAGAAGTAAATACATACCTAGTGTGGAAAAAAATGCAGATTATGAAACAAATGTTGAATCTGAAATGATAAAGCAATCGAAAGAGAAATTCAGTACCAGCACCAGTTGGAAGATGCAGATGCTGACACATCTTCTGAAAAGTTGGAGCTTTCGAAGGATTGAAAATGAATTTGGATCCTCTAACTATTTAGAGAGAAAAGCAAAACAAATATGGTATCTTAGAGAATCCCAAGCCAAGACCTAAATGTGTCTTAAGTGAACAATTGTGAATGGTGTCATAGAATTCTACAACAGAGACGTAATAAGCCACTGTTTGCCTGGGAAGAAGGATTTTATTTTTATTAATGAACAGGGTTTCAGGGTCCATAAACAAAAATGACTATTGTTGTGAAACCTGCATTAACTGTATCAGGTATTCAAAGATGAAAACCCAAGACTGAAGATAGGACTATTGAAATTCTGCCGGTTGTGACCCAAGAACTGTGTTTTGGCTGGTGCAGGCAGAGTACCATAGCTGGTAGATGCGCAGACAATGGGGCAAGTGTGGGGAGATCAGTGGTGGTGGAGCTCTGGGCAGGCACTGTAAGGTAAATACTGAGTGCTGGAGGGCAAGTGTCATTCTAAACTGAAGCCTACACTCACATATTTTGTAAACATTAGGAGAGGCCCCTCATGCCCACATTCGGATGGTGCCTATTCAAAAAGATCTGTCACCTCTTCTGTGGTTAGTATCCAAAAAGAATTCCACCGAAAATACAACGATTAATTTTCTCCTTGTTTGTTAACCATTTGTAGCTTTCAGAGAAGTGTCATGAATGGTGAATTTTGAGGAAAACCTACGCATTTCTCTTGTTGCCGTGTTAAAATGTGCTTCTTTTGCCAAAACTCATCGGAGTTTACACAGTCTAACCTCACTAACGTGTTGTGCAGACGCAGTTGTGAGAGAATCCTTACACAGTGGTTCATTAAATTTATCAAGAGAGGAACTGGGGAAAACTAAGGTGAGCATTTTATGAAAAAAGCACATCCACAGTATGAAATAAACATGTAATGAGTTCATTTATGTTGTTCCAAAGCCCATAGCATTTCTTGCTTCACCAGCTGTTGATGGCTCTTAAAAATAACATTCCTTCACTGGAAATGTCTGTAGTTAGTGGAACAATATGGTAGATAATGAAGAATTACATAATAACCGTATGGCAAAATACTCTCCTGTTTGTGTGCTATCATTTGTCAAACTCTCATTTTGATATCTCAAACCATTTATGAAATATGAGGAATGTTCTGGATATATCACCTTAGCTTTATTGCTGGCACTGTGTGACCACAAATGAGTATGCTATGTCAGATCAATTTTCTCGAGATTGGTGACAATTACAGACCTCCACCAAGTTTAAAGAAAAATTCAATATGTTAGCTAAATTTCAATACACAGCAACATATTATGTAACATGCACCGATGACAAAGTCATAGCGACACCAATTTTTCATTGCAAACTTTTTCGAATTTTGTGGTGTGTCTTACTTCCATGTAAATATCACAACAATTATGACCAGTAATGAAATGTTGGGCACCTCATAATGAACCTGATATACAAAGCTGCAAGTAAAGCAAAAATTATTTTTTTAGCAAATAGTTTCTGTAGAATCATTTAAAAAAGATTGCAGGGCATGTGCCTCGATTCTGTCATCACTGACCGGCTGAAAGATCGACGTAGATTGAAAGTTTTTGCAGTAACTGTCTGCTAAGAGCTTGACCTAAGGCTTGTATAAATACTGAAACAAATATATTTAGCCCAAATGGTAATACTTTAAACTGAAAGTTTATTCCATCATATAAAAAAACTGAGTATGGTTTTGAATTGTCATTTAATCTCATCTGCCAATTGCCAAATCCGTCAAACTAAAGTACTTCGCTTCCTCAAAATGTACTAATATTTCATTGATGTACACTGATATATCTCCCTCAGTCTCTATATGTCTATGGAAAGCACATGCATGTAGCATGAGGTGAACCCTGTCTGTAACCTTTCGTACTATCAGTAAAGGATTGTTGAAGGCACTTATGCTACATTCTATATCATTATCTGTCATCTTATTAATATCTTCTTGTGCTTAAGGTTTTAAACGTATCAGTACTGGTTAGGATTTGCAGAAAAATAGTCCTTTATTCTTAACTTTAAAATTACATATATGATTGCCTATGACCCCTAGTTTGTTGGAAACATTTTCTCATGGGTACATAAAACATGGTACAATGCTTCCTTTTACATATTAGTTAATAAATCAGACTCGTATACAATTTTTATGAATGTAAGTGATGTTAATTGTAGGTGATTAACATTTTCTTTCTCCTCTACTTTTGTATTATTTACTAAACGGATGTGATTTAGCCTCACATATTTAGTACTTACTAAGGTGGTGATGTAAATTGTATTCCGTCATGGTGATTGTCCACATTGCACTTCATTGATGATGCATGGAAGTCTAAAATCACTTTGCACTTCTTCAACCAATCTACTCCATAAAACACCTGAATATTTATATTAAGTCCACTAATAAAATTCATGTAAATGTAAATGGTCCAATTTTGATAGTTGCTCTTGTTTCCCTTTTAATTAATTTGCTCTTTGTACCTTTCACTCTGATAATATATGCGCCAGTTAATGGTAGTATTGGGAAAAAATCTTTCACTGTACTTAAAGATATTAATTCTTGGGTCAGTCCATATCAAGTGGTCCAGCATTGGTAGCTTGACCATCTCAGAAGAAACTGATATTCAGTGGGTGAATTCCCTCATGTTTGGTGGACTCTAAATTTTTTTTATTCGTTATCATGTAGAAACAGCATTCATTTTGTTTCGGGCTGCAACCATTCTTTTGCATTTGGAAGCATCATGTTTTTTTTAAAAAATTATACAGTAAGCAGTTGTCCCAGACCTTTCAAATAAGCATGTAATTCAACATACACTGGACTATAAATTAAAACCATGATCATCTAACTAAATGTATTTCTTAATATATTTTTAATGGGTCAGATTTATTGGTTGCAAATTAAAAAAACTAAATTTTTGAACAGTATCTCTCCAAAGAAGGAGTAATTTGTTGGTCTTAATATTTTTGGTGCTATACTACATAGTGTAGTTACTTTTTATGGAGTGTCAATTGTGAGGAGCTTACACTTAAAAAAGTTCACTTTAAAATAAATAAATAAATATTGAATTTGTTCATTCTCTGGCCAGCAGTATCTTTGTTGGGGGACCATTTAAAAATCTGAAAATTACACACTCAATAGACCTTTATGATGTCGAACTTCAGTATAAATTTCAACCTTGAGATTCAGTGGGAAGCTACTAAAAAAATTACCAGTATGAGTTGGAAAGACTTTTCTTATTGTCGGCAGTATCTGGACTAATAGATAAAGTATATCAGTTACATAATTTAAGCATATCTGTGATCACTTTTTTTAAAAAATGAGCCAGCTAATTGCATTGATCTTGTTCTCACGTTATTTGTTTTTACTACGTTGTTCATTGAACAACAGATAAGTTTCCTCACTCAGTTTGGGCATTGGGTTAAAAGTTCGGCCAGTTGCAGTTGTAAATTCCAGGGGAGACATGTTCTCCAGTACATTTTTAACAGGTGTCCAGGCAAGATCCTTTTCAACTTTATTAAACAAGATCCTTTGTCCTGGTAGGTGTAAAATGAAACATGCACATATTGGTTTTTACAATAAGTATTAACAACTTCACCAATCCATCATTGTTCACCATAAAATCATGCCACTATGTCCTTATTTTTAAGTGTCAGTGGTACATCTTTTCCACACTGGGGAAGTTCACTATCAGGGAATGTTGATGTGATCTTACACTTCAGCAAGTTGTTTGACTGAAGTATGAAACAATGAAAAGATCAGGTGCCTTTAATCTTCTGACAAGTTTTGAATCTTTCCTCCAAGATATTGGTGTAGAGTTCTTGTATTTCCTCACATTTTAAAAACATTGGCAAATCTTTTACCTCTGCTTTACATAATTTAAGCATTTCTTGAGGTGTCAAGATTTGGTTCTCTTAGGTCTACTGAAGACTAGATTTTGTGACAGCTTGTTTTGTTCCACCCCCGACTCAATCACATGCATTTTTCCTGAAGCATAATGCAAAAATGTGCCGTTCTGCATCAAATCCATGTCCTTCTCCTGCAAAGGAGGTGTTAATAATTCTTTTGTTTTGTTTTTATATTAACTTGCAGCACCATCAGAGAAGTAGATCAGTTTGTTTATGGAAGTTCTGTCCTGTTTTATCTAGTTTGTTAATTGCAGTTGAAAAGCATGCACTGCTGTAGCATTGTGCTCAGGGTAGTCACTTATGACACAAAAACTGTGATTTTATGTTGATCTTTATAATAGAACACAAATGGATGAATTGTGGGTTCTTTGTTTATCCAGTTGTACTCTTGTACTTCATCTTGAACAATAAAGGAATTGTTTTCTGAAAAGTCGGCAAGAACTAAGCACTCAGCTGCCAAGGTTTGCTTTTTGTCTATCAGAAATTTGTCCTGAACTTTGGCAATAAAATAGTGTAATTCAGGTTTTCAAGGTTAACACTCCAAAAAACTCTTTGTGTGGTTTTGTAATTGTCACCATTTCCATTCTGTCTTTATCACCCATTGTTTGTATTGTATATTTTCAGGCATCAAATCATCTTCTGATGCTTCACACACGTCAAGGAAAGCTTGTTTGCTTGGACAGTCTTGACATTTTCCCATGATCATACAATTGTAACAGTTAATATTGCAAACGAGAACTTCCAAAAAGTCTTTATAGTCAACTCTTTAAGATTTGTGCCATCCATCATGAACTTTGCATTCTGATGATACAAACAAATTCAAACATTATGGGTATTAGATATTGACTCTAATTAGTCCTCTGTGAGATCATAAAGTTGACCTTTTAATCAAATACGCAATACATCATATTGCCAGGAACACACATTTTTAGAGACCATTGATTCAACGATGTACATAACGAAGATCAAGGAGAAAACATAAACTACCATACATATAACACATCAAAGATAAAATTGATTGTTCCCAACACCCCCACAAGTTCTCGAGATGTCAATTCATGAACTCTGAAAATTTACCTTTAGGCAGTGCCTTTGTCAAAAAATCAGCTTTCTGCTTATCGGTACTTACAGGTTTCACACTGAATTTTCCTGTTTTAATTAAATGATGAATATAGTGGTGCCTGACATCAATGTGTTTTGTTCGCGCGTGATGCACACCATTGTGACTCAGTGCAATGGCACCTCTATTGTCACAGCATACACTTACTGGTTTTTCACTATGTGAAACACACAGTTCACGAAGCAATCCTTGGAGGTATACCAATTCTTGCGCTGCTGCTGATAGAGCCATATACTCAGCTTCTGTAGTTGATAGAGCGACAGTTTGTTGTCGTTTTGAAGTCCAGGAAACTGCTGGCCCAGCTAACTTGAAGATATAGCCAGTCGTTGATAGCCGCTGATGGAGGTCTGATGCATAATCAGCATCACAGAAACCTTCAGTTTCAGTTGTTCCACTTTTTCGGAAAGTTATTCCTACATTGACTGTGCCTTTAATGTATCGCATAATTCGTTTGACCGCTTCCCAGTGGATTTTCAGATAATTAGAATTGAATCTACTTAGAACCCCCACAGCATACGCAATGTCCAGTCTTGTGCTTTGATCTAAATACAGTAGTGATACTACGGCTTGCTGATAAGGAATGCGATGTAACACAAGGTTTTCCCCATCTGTCAATTTAGTTTCACATTTTTGCAGCTTTGAGCCAGGTTCAAATGGATATGCAACTGGATTACAATGTTCCATTCCAAACTTCTTGAGTATGTTTGCTGCGTATTTGCTTTGATCAATACTATTCGTCCCGTGTTTCCTGTTGCATTTTATTCTCATGCCAAAACACCAATTAAGTTCACCAAGATCTCTCATCTTAAACTGATTCATTAGTCCTTTCTTCAAGTCTTTCTTCCACCTATTATTTCTATTAGAGAAAATGATCAAGTCGTTTACATAAACAGCTATAATGAGTATATTTTGTTTCTCAATTCTGAAGTAAATGCAAGACTCATATTCTGACTCCTTTGGGTTCATTTTATGTGATGTCACATCTAATTTCATATTCCAAACGCGTGACGCCTGTTTTAGACCATAAACTGCCTTCTTCAGCTTGCAAACCTTCATCTCCTCCCCCTTCTTCATGTAGCCTTCAGGTTGACGAATGTGAACTTCTTCATCGAGATCACCATATAGGGACGCAGTTTGAACATCCATATGTTCAATGTCAAGATCAAATTCAGCTGATAAAGCTAACAGGATGCGAAGTGAAGAATGACGAACAACAGGCGAGAACGTTTCATCAAAGTCTATTCCTTGTATTTGGGAATAACCTTTCGCTACAAAACGAGCCCTATAACGTTCAATTTCGCCATTTGACGTTTCTTTCACCTTGAACACCCATTTCGAATTAATTTCCTTCCTGCCTGGTGTTAAATCAGTCAAAATCCATGTTTCATTTTCAAGTAAAGATTTATATTCATTATCTAAGGCTTCCTTCCATTTTTCACAGTCACCACAATTTATTGCTTCTTCATACGAATTTGGTTCAGAAATACAAGGAAGAAAAGCAAAATCATCATTAAAATATTTAGTATTTGGTTTTCTTTCACGTGATGATTTTCTAATTTCAGGTCGCATTTCTGGATATGCAACTTCCGTGCGACTATGTACGTTGCTATTTACTGTTTTCTCAGTGTCACTTTGTGTTAATTCAAGATAAACTGCATTTCTGTCAACTTCAGCAGGTTGTGTCAGTTCAGTTGATGTTAGCTGCTGGCGCTAGTTGATGACTGTCTATACGATTATCGTCAATTGGGTTACTGTTTGGATTACTGTTTCCACAAGTGCACTTTGAGTTTTCGACGAATTGCACATCACGGGCTTGCACAATTGTCTTTGGTGAATTTGGATCAATCAGACGATATGCTTTAGAATCTTCGCAATATCCAACAGAGATAAGTTCCTTAGATTTGTCTTCTAATTTCGTCCTTTTTTTCTTTTGGTATATGTACAAATGCTCCAAATGCTCGACGTTCAAAGATTCGTAAATGACTCAAATTTATCCGACGACACCACTCCATAATTCCTCAGGAGTGACATTCTTAGCAGCTTTTGTAGGAGATCGATTCTTCAAATAAATTGCTATGTTTACAGGTTCAGCCCAAAATTGTCTACTTAGACCTGCATCTGTTAACATTGATCTTGCTTTTTCAATGATTGTCCGATTTAAGCGTTCTGCAACACCAATCTGTTCTGGGGTGAAAGGAGTTGTTGTTTCATGTTGAATTCCATTCGTCTTTAAAAATAACTTCATGCGCCGATTGACGAACTCTTTTCCATTGTCTGTTCGAAGTATTCTGATTTTTCGACCAGTTTCATTTTCTACTCGTGTTTTGAATTCGATGAATGTGTCACTGTTGTTGATTTTAACATATAACCAAAATATTTTCTTGACAGATCATCCGTAAAAGTGAGAAGATATAGTGATTCTCCCCACTAAGCCATGCTCATTGGTTCACAAACATAAGAATGCACAATGTCAAGTAGATCTTTTACTCTTCTACCTGATGTTTTAGGAAAAGGTTGTTACCTTTTATGCGGGGAATACACGGATCTAAATTGACGTTAGACCAGTTCAGTCCATCACCCTTTTTTAATAAATGCATGCTTACACGATTCAAATGTCCCAGTCTTCCATGCCACAATTCATAACTGTCAGTTTCTACAACATTTGCGTAATGATGCACTTCATCTAATCGATAAATACCATTTATCTGAGTTGCTGTTGCTACTGGTGTTCCAGAAAGAACCAGAGGTTGTAGAGAGTTTCAGGGAGAGCATAAGGGAACAATTGACAGGAATGGGGGAAAGAAATACAGTAGAAGAAGAATGGGTAGCTCTGAGGGATGAAGTAATGAAGGCAGCAGAGGACCAAATAGGTAAAAAGACGAGGGCTAGTAGAAACCCTTGGGTAACAGAAGAAATATTGAATTTAATTGATGAAAGGAGAAAATATAAAAATGCAGTAAATGAAGCAGGCAAAAAGGAATACAAACGTCTCGAAAATGATATCGACAGGAAGTGCAAAATGGCTAAGCAGGGATGGCTAGAGGACAAATGTAAGGATGTAGAGGCTTGTCTCACTAGGGGTAAGATAGATACTGCCTACAGAAATATTAAAGAGACTTTTGGAGAGAAGAGAACCACTTGTATGAATATCAAGAGCTCAGATGACAACCCAGTTCTAAGCAAAGAAGGGAAGGCAGAAAGGTGGAAGGAGTATATAGAGGGTTTATACAAAGGCGATGTACTTGAGGACAATATTATGGAAATGGAAGAGGATGTAGATGAAGACGAAGTGGGAGATAAGATATTGCGTGAAGAGTTTGACAGAGCACTGAAAGACCTAAGTCGAAACAAGGCCCCGGGAGTAGACAACATTCCATTAGAACTACTGATGGCCTTGGGAGAGCCAGTCATGACAAAACTTTACCATCTGGTGAGCAAGATGTATGAGACAGGCGAAATACCCTCAGACTTCAAGAAGAATATAATAATTCCAATCCCAAAGAAAGCAGGTGTTGACAGATGTGAAAATTACCGAACTATCAGTTTAATAAGTCACAGCTGCAAAATACTAACGCGAATTCTTTACAGACGAATGGAAAAACTGGTAGAAGCAGACCTCGGGGAAGATCAGTTTGGATTCCGTAGAAATGTTGGAACACGTGAGGCAATACTAACCTTACGACTTATCTTAGAAGAAAGATTAAGAAAAGGCAAACCTACGTTTCTAGCATTCGTAGACTTAGAGAAAGCTTTTGACAATGTTAACTGGAATACTCTCTTTCAAATTCTGAAGGTGGCAGGGGTAAAATACAGGGAGCAAAAGGCTATTTACAATTTGTACAGAAACCAGATGGCAGTTATAAGAGTCGAGGGGCATGAAAGGGAAGCAGTGGTTGGGAAAGGAGTGAGACAGGGTTGTAGCCTCTCCCCGATGTTATTCAATCTGTATATTGAGCAAGCAGTAAAGGAAACAAAAGAAAAATTCGGAGTAGGTATTAAAATTCATGGAAAAGAAGTAAAAACTTTGAGGTTCGCCGATGACATTGTAATTCTGTCAGAGACAGCAAAGGACTTGGAAGAGCAGTTGAACGGAATGGACAGTGTCTTGAAAGGAGGATATAAGATGAACATCAACAAAAGCAAAACGAGGATAATGGAATGTAGTCAAATTAAGTCGGGTGATGCTGAGGGAATTAGATTAGGAAATGAGACACTTAAAGTAGTAAAGGAGTTTTGCTATTTAGGGAGTAAAATAACTGATGATGGTCGAAGTACAGAGGATATAAAATGTAGACTGGCAATGGCAAGGAAAGCGTTTCTCAAGAAGAGAAATTTGTTAACATCGAGTATAGATTTAAGTGTCAGGAAGTCGTTTCTGAAAGTATTTGTATGGAGTGTAGCCATGTATGGAAGTGAAACATGGACGATAACTAGTTTGGACAAGAAGAGAATAGAAGCTTTCGAAATGTGGTGCTACAGAAGAATGCTGAAGATAAGGTGGGTAGATCACGTAACTAATGAGGAGGTATTGAATAGAATTGGGGGGAAGAGAAGTTTGTGGCACAACTCGACTAGAAGAAGGGATCGGTTGGTAGGACATGTTTTGAGGCATCAAGGGATCAGAAATTTAGCATTGGAGGGCAGCAAGGAGAGTAAAAATCGTAGAGGGAGACCAAGAGATGAATACACTAAGCAGATTCAGAAGGATGTAGGTTGCAGTAGGTACTGGGAGATGAAGAAACTTGCACAGGATAGAGTAGCATGGAGAGCTGCATCAAACCAGTTTCAGGACTGAAGACCAAAACAACAACAGCAACACTGGTGTTCCAGAAACAATTACATCACTTATATTGTATACAACGTATTGCGCATTGTCAAACAATACACACAATACACGTCTTGTCATTTGACTAACCGACATTAGATTGTATGCAAGGCTTGGAACATACGCAACATCATTAGCAGTTATCTGTTTAAGTAACTCGAAGATGAACATCGCCTTCTCCAATAGCCTGAAGATGGCTATTATCTGCTACTGTCACTGTAGCAGCTGTGGTCGATTGGAAAGTGTTGAACGAGTCTCTTTGGTTCGTCATGTGTCGTGAACACCCGAATCCACATACCAGCCATCACTATGATGTGAAGACGCAATTAGAGCCATTAACACAGTTTCGTTTTCAGTACTCACTGCATTCGCAGAATTTGAAAATTTATTTGGTTTCTTCTTTGTTCTACAACCATTCGCCTTGTGTCCAGGTTTCTGACAATAACACTGAAAAGGCTTGATATTTCGAACATCACGTTGGATATTCGTCTTCTGGTGCTTACTGTCCTGCTTACTAGCTACGAGCACCGAATCTGTGGTCTCATTTGTGGATGCAATTTGACGTTTCGTCGATTCTTGAATTAATCGCTGACTTACTAAATCACTGGTAATCTTGACACCCGAATTCTCAATTGCCATAGTCAAGGGTTGGAAATCTTCTTGTTAGTATATTTAGCATAATTGCAGCTACAAAATCATCGTCCATCTTCTTACCAGTGCTTCGAATTTGTTGAGAAAGTGACATAATTTTCGACAAATACGCCTCCATACGCGTCCGGCCATCCTGATTTAGGGTTTCCGTGATTTCCCTAAATCGCTCCAGGCAAATGCCGGGATGGTTCCTTTGAAAGGGCACGGCCGACTTCCTTCCTTACCTGATCCCATGAGACCGATGACCTCGCAGTTTGGTCGGTTCCCCCAAAACAACAACAACAACGCCTCCATATTTTTCTCAGAAGCTAATCGTACATTCATTGAGCATTGTAATAGCCCAATATAACTAGATAAACTCTTATTTTCAAATGCAAATTGTAAATTTTGCCATGCTTCTTTAGCAGTCGTTGCTCCACGAAGTTTTGGGTACACAGATGAATTTACAGATAAACATAATTTTGATAATACTTTCTGTACATTCTTCTCATCTTCCTCAGTGCCAGCAATTGTTTCCCATAGTCCCTCATGTTTCACGTACATTTCCAACGTGAATTTCCAGTCGTTGTAGTTTGTCATACTGGTCAACTTTTCAAAATTAAACAGTGATTGTCCACGCAAAGCCATCTTGAATACGTTAAGATAGTTAAGCAAATAAATCTTGAAAGTTTCTAAGCAAAAAAATACGA
The DNA here is from genome assembly GCF_021461385.2 of Schistocerca piceifrons. Lineage (NCBI taxonomy): Eukaryota > Metazoa > Arthropoda > Insecta > Orthoptera > Acrididae > Schistocerca > Schistocerca piceifrons. The sequence continues at coordinate 156,830,910 of NC_060148.1, forward strand.
TAGCAACACGTTGAACACACGCGAAAATTATGAACCTTGATTTATCAGTTTATTCCTTTGGTATGGAAAGTTCACTAATCTCTCTTGCGCATATAACCTATTATATATTGATTCTAATTAGTCCTGTGTGAGATTATAAAGTTGACCTTTTAATCAAATACGCAATACACCATATTGCCAGGAACATACATTTTTAGAGACCATTTATTCAACATTGTACATAACGAAGATCAAGGAGAAAACATAAACTACCATACATATAACATATCAAAGAGTAAAATATGAATGAATGTTCCCAACAATGGGTGCCAGATGCCCCTCCAACAATACACCATTTTGATCTCAACTCAATATTTCGACCTTCCAATTTTAATGTCAGGATGTTCTTTTTTGAGTTCAGTGAATAGTTAATTTAAATTACACAATATCAACCTTTTTTTTATATCTGAACCTTAGTACCATTTTCTTTCACAGAAACAACCTTTTTTGCCATCCATCAAACAGTTGTTGTTGCTTCATTCATAAAATGTAATAACGTCTTCAGTCTTGTTTTCATCTATGGAATTAGATGCATTTTTATTTTGTAATGCAGGTAAAATTCTGTGTTCTTTTATTAACTGCTGTGTTAACTTAACCAATTATTTTGACACATTAAATTCATTACTAACTTTTGCTTGACTCAAGGAATTTTGTAGTGAACTGATAATCTTAACTTTATCCTCTTTGTCTGAAATACAACACTTAGTTTTTAGCTTTTCTGTCAAATCATCATATTTGATCAGAGGATTCTTAGAACTTCAATCTGGTTTAGTGCAATATTTCTTTTGAAATCAAACTTCCAAATTCTTTGTGACAGTAATTGCCACATTCTCAGTTTTTACATTCAAAACGAAAGGTCTTTTTTCTTCACATAGTTTTTTAATTTTACTAGCAGGCAATACATATAGGATTTCACAATCTCGATCCTTTTTTATGGTTTCTGATAAGTCACAAAATTCTTTATCTAGACCATCTCCATCCCTTTCTTTGTTAATAACAAATATCTTAGAATAACATGTTGGACATAATGACTTCCCTGGTATTATATTGATAAAACAGATTTTTTGAAAAAATAATTATCAGATGTTATTTCTCTCAGACCTTTTGTTATGATTTTTAAAAGAGTCCAAGCAAGAGTGGTCAAAAAAGTGATTTATGTAAGTATTTAATTTCCTGGTACTTGCAGGTTGAGTTACCCTCTGAGCCAATTCGTAAGTAAAGCGACACTTTTTCTTCATCACTATAATCTTCAATTAATGTAATGTCTTTAGGAAACAATCAATACACACCTTTATACCAAGCTTCATTAATAAGAACACCAATAGAACACTGAGACTCCACTGGTAAATGCCACACTTTAAGAACTCATTGGTAGCTAAGTTGAGTAAACAGATGATGGTCGAAGGGGAAGACCATGCACAGACTTGTACAGGCTCATCTGTGAGCTTGTACAGACTTTCAGATGCTGTCACCTAGCCTGGTGGAACTGTCTGCAGAGGATTCGGTGAAATTGTCTGCAGAGGATTGATTCAACAAGTAATCATATATTTTAATTTTATGTGTTTTTCTTGTGTGTAAATTATTTAATTGATCTATTTTATTCCATTAGTTCTGATATTGCTGATCTTAAGAAACATATTTTTGACTCTTCATGCTCAATTTTTTTCCCCATTCCGTAAGTTTCCATTCAATCTCAAAGTTGAAATTTGTACTGAAGTTTGATATCATGAAGATCTATCAAGTGAGTAATTTACAGATTTTTATCTGGTCCCATAACAAAGATATTGCTGGCCAAAGAATGAAAAAATTCAAAATCCTTTTTTTTAATAGTGTATGTTTTATGTGTAAGCTTCTCACCATTGATACTCTATAAAAGGTAACAGTTATGTGTAATGTAATAGCAAAAAAATATTAAGGCTGAGAAATTCCTCCTTTAGAGGAATACTGTTAAAAAATTGAGGTTTTTCATTTGTGACCAGTAGCTTTGAGATATTAAAAATTAAGGGATACATTATGCTAAGTGATCACAGTTTTAATTTATAGTCCAGTGTGTGCTGAATTAAATGCTTCTTGTTTGAAAGGTCTGGGGAAACTCATTACAAAATAATTTAAAAAATCCTATAACGCATGTTAATGCAAAAAGCCACTTACAGTGTGAAACAAAAATGGCCACAGTTTCCAATTGATAAAAAATCAAAAGAAATTAAAATTTTTTTGAGCGACTAAACATTAGGGAACTCACATAGTAAATATCAAATTTTTGAGATGGTCGAGCAACCAATTATTTTTTTCCTAGACCGCTTGGTATGGAATGACCGCGTAAGGTGCCATTCAGTAAACATTTTTGTTCATGCCCCAAGAATTGTTGTATTGTTTTGGGTCTAATAATTTTAGTATCAATTTCTCTTGAGTGCTAGGAGACCAGTACTTAGATTTAATACTCTACTGAAAATCATTCCACGTCTTAGTCCTCTGAATGGGTGTTACCCCTTCTGCTGAATTTCCCACTAAGTAATCTAGTGAAGTCATCCCCCTTATTGGTTAGTGAACATCAGAATACACCTAAGAAATACATTAGTTGAACAAACCCCCCTCCTCCGACCGTCACCCCCAGTTTGCGGTTTAAGTTTGGGAAATATGTTTTCACAAATTCATGCTATTTACTAGCTGTAAATCTTCAAAAAATTCTTTCAGTACTGCCAGACTTTGATGAAATATTCTAATTTCTAGAGCTCATTTAGTTTCCTTTAACACATCCCAAATCTTTTCAGATTCATTTTTGTGATCAGTACTGCTTTCCACAAAAGTGGTTTTGATCTAGCGGATTACACCTCGCATTCAACAAACATTTGCAATCTTTCCTCTAAGCTGGTTAAGGTAGACTGAGGACTCGACTGTTTCGTGTTGCAAGACTCTACGTGCTCTTTCATGTTTGAAATATCAGTTTGTACTGTATGAAAATGTGTATTTCCATCTGTGAAATAATGACAAAACTCATTACAAGCAATATTGTGCACTCATGATGGTAAGTTCTTCTGTAGTACGTTAACTTTATATTCTAAGTAATTATTCTGTTATTTTGTTTTGACAATTTAGACACAAAGTCAGATTTAATTTTGTCTCTCAGTTTTTAAGGGTCTTGTCTTCTAATAGTTCACTGTTATCACCAAGTGAGGTGGCGTAGTGGTTAGCACACTGGACTCGCATTCGAGAGGACGATGGTTCAATCCCGTCTCCGACCATCCTGATGTAGGTTTTCCGTGATTTCCTTAAATCGTTTCAGGCAAATGCCGGGATGGTTCCTTTGAAAGGGCACGGCCAATTTCCTTTGCAATCCTTCCCTAACCCGAGCTTGCACTCCGTCTCTAATGACCTCGTTGTCGACGGGACGTTAAACACTAACCACCACCACTGTTATCGTCTAGTAACTTTTTGAAATTTTGTACTTATTCTTTTTTATTATTACTCCTGTAATTTATGACATTCCTCCTGTTATCTCAGTCACAGATGTGTAATCATGTGCAACACAACAAATAGGAGAAGTAATTGGTCACTTCTCACAGGATTAAGGTGAGAAGTTATGTTGTATCGGATGTGTTGGCGATAACTAGCAACCACAGTGCCAACATCTGCTCAGTGGCTATGGGTGTAATGAATATTGCACTGGGCATGTTCGACATGTAGTCTCATAATCAACGGATGTGCTGAGATGGTAGATGTTTTATTCTTCAGCTGTAAATAAGTCAGGCTGTCTTCTCTATCACACCCACCAAATTTTCTTCTAAATCATAGTTGTGTTATATCTGTGTTGCATATCTGTAATGCATCCGTGCTGTTGTTATTCGTGGCTGCCAGTTTTCTACCCTCTATTGAAGTATTTTGTTCACGAATGATGTTATTGTGAACTTTTCAATAATATTTCCTCAGTATCCTTCATTAATTGTCAAAATATTTAGCCAGTGTAATGCGTCAAGTAATGTAACTTTGTTAATTCTCAGTTGCCACAGGCAACAAATGTTATCTTCTCAATATTTCTTGAAAATTGGTATACTTTCTTGCGAAACTTGGAATATTTCCAGTATAACAGTTTCATCTCCCCTCATGGTTACCAAGTACAGTGTAAAATTTGAGAAATGGCTGTGGTAAAAGCTGTGGGTATGCATTACATAGCTTGAGTATTCCTTGAACACCATTTTAGATTGTTGTCTGTTACCTCATGCATCTCTTCTTGATGAATTATTGTCTTTATGATTCATTCTAGCGGTCTGGATCCTTCAGGCCATGGCCGTGCTCAAACATCCAATTCTTTTAGACTTTGTTCCATCTTGCAGGGAACACTAAGTGGAAGATAGCAATCTCTGCTCTGAGCCACAAAATGACTTAAAATGCACTCTCATTTCAACTCTTCTATAGTTTAAAGTGCATTACTTCTTATTAACAGCCACTCAAATAGGCTATGTGGTAACAGACATCAGTCATTAGAACACTGCGGACTTAAAAAGGCTGTACAGACAATCAGTGGTACAGTAAAAACTAATTCATTTGGCATAATGATGAAACTTGTGTTTTCGGTAAGGCGTGTGTTCCAGGCAGTCTGTGACAACTTCAACTGGAGGCATCATAACATGTGCGCCTAGCTGATAGGTGCTGTGTGTTCACTGCCAATGTCTGTGCCAAAACAGAGCAGTGCAGAGAGTCTGTAATTTCGCATTACACATTATTTGTGCCTTTTGCTCAGTTGATCCTTCGTAGTCAACCAGGATACTTGCTAAAACATTCTGATACAGTACAAATGGTAGCTGGCAATGTTAGTGTTAAACATAAAAGTGTTCATGTACTTCAGACTTCAGTTGCTGCCCATGTACCTGTCTATGTCTCTGTCTTGAAACTGAATGTCAGAGTGCCGTTGCACATTTACCTTCATCTACGAGTGGCATTTAAAAGATTTGAACATCCCGTCTATCTAGATGTGGAATTGAATTTGCGTGGGTTATTTATACATCTTTGAGAAATCTTATATCATCTTTCATATTGAACCATCCATGTCCAGCTTATTTTGTTGTGGAGTGATGTAGCAGACTAACACAGAGTTCAATGATTTGACGGTCCTTCAATACAACATGAAATATTGACTTATATTGTAAATGTTTTGAAAATGTGAACAGCTACTCCTGCATCAATATATTTTTGAGTCCCACATACATCTTTTCCTCCTGACAACACCACCCAGCGTACTTCAGTAGGATTATGACCAGCCACGTGTGACAAGGAATGCAGAAAACCTCTTTGAATAATGTCATATACACAGTGTACTTTACTGCACTTTCACATGACACGTTAACCGGAAAATGTGTCCTGGATATGTTTTGGTTAGCAACTTGTTTGTCATGGATACTTGATTGAACACTGTAGACTATTTGTAGACTCTCATAGAAACTGTATGGAGAGAGAGTCCCCATAACATGTCCAGTGTCTCCTTGATTGTATTCCGCAGCACTTGTATTTTCTAATTTCAGTGTGCAGGGTCTTCACAATCCTCAAAGCCAGAGATAATATTCAGTGCTGTGATTGCAATCATTTGTGTATAGTAGCGTACATAATTGGTGGTAGGAAATGCAAGCACATGTGACTTTCTTGGGGTTGCAGTTTTCACAATTGTTAGTGCAGATGATTTGTGCGCAACAGTTCTTTAATTAAGTAGTGATTCTTAAGGCTCCAAATCTTGTTTAGTACATTTTCTATGTATCCATAAAATTAGTTTATTATTCACATCAGTTGTTCTGAATTATCCCTATTTTTCTAGTAGACAATTCTTAAAACCTTTATTGAAATTTTCACTTTTTGTGGTTTTTTCTTTTGAGATAAATTCTGCTCTGATGCTCTGAGAATTGTGCACTGCAAGAGAATGCATGTTAACAAATTGAGTACTACTTTGATTCTGTAAAAGATTAATGATGATGATGTTTGGTTTGTTGGGCGTTCAACTGCGTGGTCATCGGTGCCCGTACAAAGTCCCAATTTTTACACAGTCCAGTTTTTTACACAGTCCATTGTAGCCACTGACACAAATGATGATGATAATGATGATGATGATGATAATGATGATGATGATGATGATGATGATGATACTGATACCACAAACACTCAGTCCCCGGGAAGAGAAAAATCCCCTACCCCACCGGGAATCAAACCCGGGATCCCGTTTAAAACATTAATGAAAATGAGCCAGTAAAACGTGTAAACTTCACTCTTGCTCAGGGCATTGTTTTGTGATTAATTATATTTTCAGCATTAGAAAGGCATGCTGGTATGTAATTTATTACAATTTATTTAATACTGGCTGTGTAATTAGAAGTAAATCTTGTATCACACAATGCACTGTATGCTTATTCATTCATTTCAGTACCTTCTCCTGATGAACAATTGCCACCTTGAAAAAGCCAGAATGGTTTCCACTAAGGAAAACTTGAAGGTTAGCCAACAAGATACACACTACAATGCAAGACTCAAGTCTTCTGTAGCATCTGCTTCCCCATCAACATCACTTTCTTCACAACAGTCTAAATGCAGTAACTATAGCTATGCTGCAAGTTTATACAAAAGTGTTATAAGTAACAGTATTTTATACAATGACTCAAGAGGTCTGCATGGTTCTTCTGAATTACACAGTTCTGTAAAGAAGTTTGGTGAAACTATGTGGCTTGAGTATTTAAATACTGCCAATGAGGTAAGTGCTTTTTTATATAGCTTTATTTTGTGATTTAGAAAAAATAATTTCTGTATTTCTACATAGTGGCCAGACATTAATGTCACTAGCATTGCTCAGAAGAGAAGGTTGTTACATATTTTGCTACTACACCTTCTTTATTTGTGAATTATTTTCAACATTCTACAAGTACTGCTAGGACATTTGTGCATATGGTATTGAACAATGATGTAGTTGTTAATCCTTGTAACGTTTGGCGGTATTATTCGTACTTGGTGCATAGTGAACTACATTGCAAGATTTGATTTAGGTGTGCAGTTTATAATTAAAAGAGTAACATGAAACTTTTCTCAAACAAGTGAAAACATTGGTCTGGACTAGGAATTCATTCCAGGTACCTGTCTGGTATGGACAGATCTTCTCCAATTTTACCATATAAGTAGGGCCTTAGGATTGATTCAAAATGTCAGCTTACTACAAAGACCTATCCATTCATTTCCAACAAATGCCTGAATTGGAAATGCACTGTTTACAAAACGTGATTCTGGTTCAGGTCTGCACTCTTTAGTAACTTGTAGCATCAAATGCTGTCTCTAGACTATCTGATTAGGTCATTAGCAAGTACTCTAACATTTTATGAGAGTTTAACATAAATTGTGTATGTTGGCCTCTTTGCTCATGGACCACTGAACCCAGTAAAAGGAAAATATAAGGATCTTCTTAATCCAAGATTTTTATTTGCCTTGTGCATCATATTGCAGGTTTATCAAATTGTTAATGGGTGTAGTGTAAAGTCATGCACCAATTTTTACTTAATTTTGAGGTTGTATAAGTGTTATTATGGACTATAAAAAATACATGGAAGTCACAGGTTGTGAGCTGACTACTTTCTGTAACTGTCCATTCCAATTTATACATCATTCTTAATCAAGATTTGGATTAACATGTCATACATAGGTGTGGAGTCATTTATCTTATCCATAAAACAATTTGCATGACTGGATGCTAGCTTTTACAAGGATGGTCAGTAATCACTTACTTAGTAGTAAACACACTGTGAAATGAGCAACACATTAAGTATGAACATTTAAAACTAAAGAACTTTGTGTACCTAGGGGATAAAAACATAGTGGTGCTGGCAAGCACAAATTCTTCTCGTGTGTAATCATAAAATTTGTCATTTTGTTGTACTTTGAAGCAAAATATTTGTGAAATGTAATGAATAATAAAAACACAAAAATACAAAATATGTGTAGTGGTTCCTCATCTTTGTTACATGCCTCTTCAGAGTGAAATTTCAGGTGTGTGTGTGTGTGTGTGTGTGTGTGTGTGTGTGTGTGTGTGTGTGTGTGTGTGTGTGTACCAAATAATAATACGGGGTGTACATAAAGTCTGGGAACACTTCCAATTATTTATTGCACAAGAACTAAACATTGTTCAGATGTCATACATATTGCTTTCTGAAGAGAAACTCTGAAAGTTTTCTTTTTACAAACATTTTATATGCGAACCATGAGTGACCCGGCAGAAGTCAATATGGTAATCGAATTCTTGCCATACCTGTCCCAGCATGACATCGTCGACTGTGGCAGTCGCTTCTCGTATTCTCTCCCGGTGCTTTGCTACATCACATGGTAGAGGCGGTACATAAACCAGATGTGTCCCTACAGGAAAATGTCACACGGAGTGAGATCTGGTGATCGGGGAGGCCATTTCATAAAATAGCTGTCCCCTTCTGTAGCACAGCCGATCCATTGATGCGGCACCTCCGTACTCAGGTACCCACGAACTTCATGATGAAAATGGGCTGGAATTTGTTGTGCCAGTGGTAAATGGCCTTCCTTGTTGGTAGCTTTTTACTGTACTTGGTTCTAAAGATCTTTGAACAGCTGTAGCCCACCTGTTTTCATCGAACTCCGATAGACAGAAAGCTCGCTCTGCACCTGAACTAGCCATGTTTGTGACTAGCACTGACTATCAGCAAAATTACCAAACTATGCTGTGGCCGTATACATGAAAAAAAGAAAGAAAAAAGAAGTCTGGGTTTCTCTTCAAAGTAACATGTGTATGACATCTGTACAATGTTTGGTTTTAATGCTATAAATAATTGAAAGCGTTCCCGGACTTTATGTACACCATGTAGTTTAATTAAAGAAAACAATCCTAGGTGAAATTACAAGATGGCTGCTCGAGCGGTTCTAGGTGCTACAGTGTGGAACCGCGCGACCGCTATGGTCGCAGGTTCGAATCCTGCCTCGGGCATGGATGTGTGTGATGTTCTTCGGTTAGTTAGGTTTAAGTAGTTCTGAATTCTAGAGGACTGATGACCTCAGAAGTTAAATCCCATAGTGCTCAGAGCCATTTTGAAATTACAAGATGACAGTTTGTGGCAGCAGAAAAATAAATCTTATTAACTTTGAGGTGTTGTTTATCCACCTATTGAATTGATCAGTAAATGGTAGATATTATAGTTTTTATGGTCGCCTATGATGTGAAGTAATTGTGATTTGGACCCGCTGATCAGATCCAAATAAATGTGCTTCTGTCCTTCTTAGTGGACTTCATTTCCTTTGCAGTCTCTTAAGTGCTAGAAGGTGAGAGAGAGATGGAATCTGTGACCAAGAAAATTAAAGCTGCTTTATACATTGAAGATAGCTCCCCTAAGATATGTTTAACACAATCATATTACAATTGTTTGAGTTATAGATGTCTTGTCTCATTAGACTGCACAACAAAAATACATTTTGACAAAGAAAAATGTCAGATTGAGAAATAATATCAGAATGACAGTTTAAAAACATGTTTGTTTTTGTCCATACATCGTCTCTATCGTTATTGTGAGCACCATTCTTTCATGGTCGCAACACATCTCAAAGCTGGACTTCTGAGAACTAATGGCCCACACCAGGTGGAGACACTGAACTTGTCATCTCATCTTGCAGATATGCTGCGCCCATGTGCCCTGTATTACCTGCAAATATTAATACACTATTTCTCCCACAATTCGCTGTCTGAAACTTAAGTATTTTTTTTAATGAAATATCTTAATCATATTTCATACATTAGGACAGAGAGTGTAACTCATCATTTTCCCTAAAATGATGTGTTATAACTCAACTTTTCCACTCCACCTCACACAATGTGTTGGAACTTGCCATGAAACATGATAAGCTGGAGTGGCTGTGTGTGTTCTGCTACATAACTTCGGGTGTGAAAGAGCAGTATAGAGTCATGCTGAGTATCACAATAGCAAGCAGGGTGGAAGTCACTACTGGGCCTGTTATGTTAAATAAAATATTGGGCTGGTGGAATCCATAATACATGTGGCAGCTATATCTACTGACTTGTTGCTGCTCCTGTGTCATCAACTATTTTAAGGACTAGAACAGTTCATTGTTGCTAGTATCTGGAAAAAGTGATGAGACAGGATGTATACTGAGAGATAAGCTAATTTTTGGAATGGATGACAGGAATGGTTCGATAGCGACATTTCAAATTTCTTTCATTTGTGCTGAGAACAGAAATTCATCTCCCAGAGTATTGCAACAGGATGCTTTGAATAGAAGTCTACTACTATTCATTGTTACTTGGTACTTGTGGAGAGTGAAATTCCGATTAGAAAACACAAGTGAAACCAGAACGACATAGGGGTTGGCATATATCTTGCCAACGTTTGGTTAATTCAACTATCAATCTGGGACCATTCGAGTTTGTTGTGTAAGAGACAAACTGTCTTCAGTATGTTCCAAGAAGAAATGGAATCTACATAAGGTGCTGAATTGTGCCACTCAAGTGTAAGTAAAGATACTACACTGTATCATCAATGTCTACTTGGAGGCCAGGTGTGTGGAGCAGTGTTGGATCATGCTTCTTGGGCGGTGGTTTAACAATAGGTGTTTCAGTTCACGGAGAGTGGGATCTTGTTTCTGCAGACCTTTCCTAACAACACGTTAGTCTTATCCATGATACTGGCTTTTACAATCTGCACTTGTGTGGCAATGCAGATTTTCAAATTTCATAAATTTTAATGTAACTTCGCCACACCAGACAACCTAGACAACTATGTAGTGACAATGTCTCTACGTAGTGAAATAATGCAAACATGTGACAAAACCATTTAGTTGTAGCTGCAGGTAATGAAATATAGAGGAATAAATAAAACGGGGCTGAAGAGGCCACGAGGCGAAACACAGAGCAGAATCATCAGTTGATTGAAATAGATAGTTTCGTCTCTCACGCAAGATAAAAATTGTTTTTAATCCCTAGACTGTAAATTGATGGGGTAACAGAATGTAAATTATATCAACATCTGTTCTAAACATTTCTGAGATTTGCTGGATCCTCTACAGTAGATGCTATATATCTTTATACTTGGTCAAGCGATCAAACTGAGCTATAATCTTCTGATCTGTAATTCAACGATGACAGGCAATGTGAAATACAGTATCTGTAATGGTCTAGTGCAGGGACATGTAAATTTCTTAGTTCTGCCCAATTTCATGGCAGTTTGTCATAACATCCCATGATCTCCTAATGAGCCGGCCGAAGTGGCCGTGCGGTTAAAGGCGCTGCAGTCTGGAACCGCAAGACCGCTACGGTCGCAGGTTCGAATCCTGCCTCGGGCATGGATGTTTGTGATGTCCTTAGGTTAGTTAGGTTTAACTAGTTCTGAGTTCTAGGGGACTAATGACCTCAGCAGTTGAGTCCCATAGTGCTCAGAGCCATTTTTTTGATCTCCTAATGGGTATATCAGCATCCTAGCATCCTTTCAACTACGGAGCTGTCTCCATGTTCAGCTGCATTGTTCTGCTGAATTCTCTTCAAAATAAATGTTAATCTTTTAGCCAGGCACTTCACTTTGCTGGAATTCATTTCAGGTGACAGCTTATAAGTCTTGAAAGATGAATGCATTTTGTGATGATAAACAACCTCAAAGGGAATCGACACGGTGGTTTCGTGTACTCTGGTGTTGTATGACGAAATGACATATGGTAATAGACAATCCTAGTCTGAGGAGAAGCTAATCATGTTATAAGATAAGATTCTAGGTACTGTTTTATGAATGTGTTCGACCCTGCCATTACTCTTAGAATGAAATGACGTAACTCTGAACTTCTTTATTTTAAACAGTCAAGATAACTGTATGATAAGATTGGTGATAACATTTGTCCCTCAGTCTGCTATAATGGCCTCTGGACTTCTGGATTGTAGTGCAAAATAGGTTACCAGTGTTCTCACAACCATCTCAGCAGCCATGTCTGCAGTGGGTCACACAATAAGAAAAGGAGAGAAATGGTCAGCGACAGATAAAATGTATGTTACTTTTTACTGTTAAGGCAAATGGTTCTGCAATATAGAGTGCTAAGACTTTGAAAGGTCCAGCTACCTCAGATATAGTTTGAAGAGGTACATTTGGTTTTTGTTCTTGCACTCTCTGCAAAAAGACAATTTTGAACATAATAGCCTAATTTATTTATTTATTTATTTTTTCGTTTTATTTTGACCACCAATAATGGCCTGCCATGTGTGCCTGTGTGGCATTTTCCCCATTATGATGTGTCTGTATACACTCATGACTTTGTCGCAGTATATACTTGCCAATAGTATCGGGATTCTTGTGCCTTCTTTAATTCCTCAGTAAGCACATCATCTACTTGCAGGATCTTAATTTTTGTACTCGAGGCACCTGGATTCTGATTTAACTTTCCAAGCTTAAGTCTGGTTATGTAGTCACATTCACAGAGTTTTAAGGCCTATCTAACAAGGTGTAATTTTGCACAGCTGCTACAGCTGACGTGAAGCATAACCAATTGGTTTTTCTTCACCATTTTGTATCTGACTCAAAATACAACCAGCTGAGACATTGCCAGCATCACACAACGAGATTAAAGGTAGAGCAAAATGCCGATAACCCAAGACAGGTGAACTTGTTAAGAATGTCTTTCAGTTTTAACATGGCCCTCCTGCTATCCGTTGTCCAGACAGGAGCAGCTCCCTTCTTTAGTGATTTTGCAAGCCATTTCATGGTGACCGGATAGTTCTCCACAAAACGGCGATAGTAATTTATTAACCTGAGAAATCAGTTGCAATTCTTTAATGTTCCTCGATGCTGGAAAATCATTCACTGCGTTTTTTAATTGTGGTTCCGGTCTTAACCATCTGCTAAAATTATATGGCCTGGATAGTGCACTCATGACAGTGCAAAATCACAGTTTTTGAATTTCAAATTTAGATTAGCATAATTAAAATGGGTTAGTATGTTTTTTAGTTACTTTGCGTGTTCTCTCACTGAATTTGAAAAGACAGTTGTGTTATCCAGGTACACTAGTCACATGGGTGGCTTTAAACCTCCTAAAAGTAAATCAGCAAAATGTTAAAATGTTGTGGAGGGGGAGAGGCGGGTGTTTGGGGGGGGGGGGGGGGGGCTTTCTTTGATATTCATAATGCCCACAGGGTACAACAAAAGCTGTCTTTTTCTCCATCTTTAATAGCTACATGAATCTGATAGTAGCTGGAGCATGGTGAAGAATTTGCATTTGCCTAGGTGATTGAAAATATCATCAATCCTTGCGAAAAATGCTGCAAGCTTTTCCTCTGTAACTGGTTTTGTTGGGGACTACCACTGTAACGAGCGTACATAAACAGGGTGTATATGACCTGGGACAACCGGGAGATCCAGTTAAGACCCAGGAATTTTTTCATCCGGGAGAAAACCAGGAAAACCCATTTTTTTTTTTTTTTTTTTTTTTTTTGGGAAGACTATGCAATGCTTCATAACAACAAATTGCCTCCAATGAGCGTGAAGTCACAACTGTTTACATTAGATTCGTTTTAGCAGTTACGAGCGGGCTCATACGCATGTGCAGTTGAGTTGCTTTTGAGTAGTAGATTCTTTTGATTCCGGCTACAGGAATGTGGATGTTGGCTGTGCAAGCAGTCGCATCAAGCAGCTAGATGCTACCGAGAAAAGGGGGCACCAAATTCATATTCTTGAGGAAAAAAGCTTGTATCACAAAGTGCCTAGCATGCAGTGCATGTTTGTCTATTGATTATTCATATAATTTTGAAACGCATCCCTGTTGTATTCTGAACATTTTTGAACACATTTTAAGTTGATTTCTGACTGAATCATAAGTTGATTTTTGAATGCATGCATAGTTATGTGATGTCCCATCGCATCTAGAAATAAACTTCCCGTAGATGGGACAGGGCTATACGAGCTGAGCGGACTAAAGCGAAACGTATGAATGCTAATCGCTGTCTGATTATGTAGTTGATTGGGTTTGTGAATGATCAGTGTTGTTATAATTACTAGCGAAATCCATAGATTCAGACTACCAAAGTGGAAATAAACAACTGTCAGGAATAACAGGTGATAAAGATTATGTATTATCTTCTCTGTGTATCCAAGGAAATGGAATTTTGACAGAAAATTTTTGGCCATATCGCTACACTAGTAAGGACCAGTAGCACAGTTCTCGTCTAGCAGCCACTTAAGTTCTATTCTGGAAGTAACGTGGAAAACGTGTTGCACAAAAACGTAAAACGCCTAACTGGAAAATAATCGCGGGATAACCTAACCTGTGATTCTGGCAGGGTTAGTGAAGTTAATCAGCAAACAAATTTTGACAATGGCACAAATAGCTACAGAATTGGTAGTGACAAGATTGTTTGTGGAACGAGAAAGGAGAAGAAACAGGGACATTACACAAATTATGGGAGAATAAGGCGATCCCAAATTTATATAAAAATTTCGTAATACTACTTTTCGATCTCTTGCTTGAGAAACTGGTGCGTATGAATGAAAGTGAAACTATTTCCTAACAATTTTTTTTTGTTTGTTTGTAGTAGGCCTAATAGGCATTTGATATTGGTACTGCGTGAATTATATTCTGTAGTGTTACAAAAATGGCCATTGGTGCCAAAACAGTCTTGTTTATTTGGTGTGTGTTACAAAACTGCTGACATATTAGAAAGGCCTATTTTGTTTTATCTAGCAGACAGTGACAAAATAGATGTAATCAGATCGAGAAACCATGCCAGTCTTGGGTATTATTTGTGCTAACAGCTTTTTCAGTATTAGATAATGACATTTTGATTTTTCAAGTAGCAAAACATTTCATGAACTTTGATGAGGTAATACCGTAGATCCTTTCCCAGAAAGGAAAGCACACCATGTAAAGCTGTAGTGAGATTAGAGAGAAAAAAATACTAGGAGCTAAGGATTGAAGAAATGCTTAATTTCTTGCTTATCTCTTGTCTTTATTGGATTTATGTATCCTATATTTAATTTTATGTCACACAAAACAGCAAGTTATTAGCCAACAGGCACTAAAGAGTTCAGATTTTCTGAAGAGTTCTTGTTCTCCCGATTGCAAAAAATCTCATCTGCTATTAATTGTGAGATTTTGTTTTTTAAGAGGGGCAGGCTGTCAAACAGATTGACTGGGAGCAGGTGAGGCACCACAGGACATTTCCGTTGTCCTGAATATAGTTTGATGGCATCCATTACAAAATATACACGTTTCAATTCCACAGAGCGAAATTCAGTGATATGCGTTAGAAGAATGATTTATCAGGAGGCGTGGCACTGCACTTAGCCATACTTAAGACCAAATAATATGTCTTACATTTCCTCGAGCACATATGTTTTATGTTTCAGACTTTTCAGAAAGATGTGCGCTACAAGATGAACATATTTTTGAAAATTCGATTTTTTTAGTATTGATCCGGTCCGCAAATATCGTAGATCCGGGGCTGATGTGCAGAGCAGTCAGAGTAGAGTTGTAGTGGGTAGTCTCCACGTGATCTGTGTCTACATTTAGTGATTTTACTGTTTCCCCTTCGTATACTCTCATGTCAAATCAAAACAAAACGGATATCTGTGGCCGGGAGCAATCAAGTGAATTAAAATACATTCACATAATTATGGAAGGCTAAAATATGGCATTAGTTTCAGATTTTATTTTATTTCTACCTTTCTGACAGTCAAACATTATTCGCCTTGTGGAACAATGAAGTTATTTTTGTCTGTTTGCAAAAGAAATTTGACTTTTATTAACCTTTACTGCAGTGGCAGTCAATGTATTTGAAACAAAATGTTTAATTCCACCGTACTGGCTAGTTTCAACTGTTCGCTGCATTTCACGTGCATGGTTTTTTTTTTTCCCCCAGCACATATGGCATTATGCCATAATTAAGAACCAAATATTGTATAATACAATACTGGTGCTCCAAGAAAATTTACATCCTGAAAACCACACTGAAAAGCTTAATATCAAGTTGACATCTACTTCATTGGGAATCTGGACATATGAGTGTGCACTTTAAATGTGCACATTTTAATATGGTTCACGAAATTCCGATGCTCATGGAGTATCTTCTAATGTCTTGTTTCTTTTATGACATAATGTATGATCTTTCAGCGTTTAACATGTACGCACATACGGGCTTCCTATGTTATGATAGCTGTGTCGCCTGTTATTTGCGTTGTCTGGCAACTGCTGAAACAAACCTATTTCTGACAGGTCACGTGAAAATATTGCAACTAGTGGTTTGAAAAGCATTACTTTCAAAGTAAATATCCTTCTACGTAAGTTGAACTATGTGCAAGAATGTACCATGAATTTATTAAATTAAAGAGCATTTGACTCATTTAAAAATCAACTCTTTGATGATGAGTCATTTAGAAGACTTTTGAACCCTGAAGATCAGACATTTATCTCATTATTGAAAATTTTACTGGCACATTTGTGTGATGTATCTCAAAGTGCAACACACACAAAAAAGATCAACATTATATGCGAAAGCTTAGCTTCTCTTGCAGCATATTAACCTTAGAGACCAATATTGTACGAGGGTTATCCGCAAAGTACATTACGTTTTGGAATTAAAAATAAATAAGCTATTGGAAATTATTTTTATTATATACAGATGAAAGCCACACTTAAATACTACTTTTCTACATAGTTGCCATTTAGATTAAGGCACTTATCGTAGTGATGGATGAGCTTGGAAATTCCTTCGTCGTAAAATTCGGCCGCCTGCGCCTTCAACCACGTAATGACTGTCTTTTGGGACAGAAAAGGTGTGATTTTTGTGGATTTCCTGGAAAGAGGGACTACAATAAACTCTCAAAGGTATTGCCAAACTATGCACAACCTCAGAAGAGCAATACAAAACAAGCGCAGGGGAAAGTTGGGCTCAAAGATCTCGCTGATTCACGACAACGCCCATACGGCAAATGCCACTCGTGAAGTTCTCGAATCTTTTAAGTGGGAGTTGTTTCCTCATCCGCCGTACAGTCCCGACCTGGCACCGAGCGACTTCCACTTATTCCCAGCAATGAAGAAGTGGTTGGCTATGCAGCGTTTTGATGACGACGCACAGCTTCAAGAAGAGGTAAGGCCGGTATTACACTATCAAATTTCTTTGTCAAAGATTTGATCAAAGATGTGATCCAATATTCCGTCCAATATATTTGACAAAGATCTTTGACGTAGCGCTACAAGGGGTATTACACTGTCATCAAATTTTTCGTCAAAGTTCAAGATGGCTGACAACAACTTGTTATTAACCGCAGCAGTTCTACGTACTCCAATTGCATTGTGTGCACATGCGGAAAAGAAGTGGGGGGAGAAAATGGACCATACATACGAGGTTGACAGTCTTAAAAGTCCTGGGATTACAACTTGATAATAAATTCAGTTGGGAGGAGCACACCACAGAACTGCAGAAATGCCTTAACAAATCTGTATTTGCAATTAGAGTGTTAGCAGACATAGGCAACATAAAAATGAAAAAGCTTGCATACTTTCATTCCATAATGTCATATGGGATAATATTTTGGGGTAAATCTTGAAGTCAAACAAAAGTTTTCAAGGTCCAAAAGCGTGTAATACGTATTATTTGTGGAGTAAATTCATGGACCTCCTGCAGAAACCTCTTCAAAGATCTGGGTACTTCAGATTCTTGCATTGGTACTGGGGGAAAATAAGAAAGAAAATGAAACTGTTGGCGGGCCAGAAGTACAGTGAGACTGTCGTTTGGACGTACGAGATTTGCAGGTTAGCTTTTTTTGTTTTGTATTTCATGCCTAGATACTTCCGTAGAGATATTGTTGCATGTGGATCATTATATGTAATGATTATTACAATACATGCAACGATCTGTTTGTACAGTTATCTAGGCATGAGAAACAAACAAAAAAAACTATAACTCTCATAGGCCCAAATGACAGAGTCTCACTATACTTCCGACTCGCAGGTTAACTACTGCCTCTCAGTATATTTACTTCTTAATAAAATTTGTCGTAAATAATATAACTCTTTTTCCAACAAACAACTCAGTTCATACATACAATACCAGGAACAAAAATGATCTGCACAAGGACTTAAAAACACTTACTTTAGTTCAAAAAGGGGTCCACTACTCAGGAACACTCATCTTCAATAATTTGCCAGGAAACATAAAAAAAATTTAGTTAGAAATAAAGATCAGTTTAAAAGGAGCCTGAAAGACTTACTACTGGCCAACTCCTTCTACTCCATTGGCGAAATTTTTAATAGAAACAAATGATGTATTTATTCATACCATTAGTATTTTTATTTCAGCTTAAAAAAAATCGACATGTTCCACATCCACGAGGATCTCCTCAGCACGGATCTATGGAACGAAAAACTAATCTAATCTGGATGAAGCCGTGGGTTTTACGACGACACGATAAAAGCATTCAACAAAACTTGTTACGTGAGCTTACAGTGGAAGACGTCAAGTCGTACATCAATTCCTTAAGAATGGATGAGCATACATTTCTGTATGTGCTCAATGAAGTGTATCCTCATATCACAAAGCACAATTTTCACTTAAGAACTGCTACATCTTCAGAAGACAGGCTCACTATAACACTCCGATTCCTTGCTACAGGACAGGGTTATGTTATGTTAGGTTAGGTTAGGTCAGGTTAGGTCTCCAATCTTCTTAATCTATTCTTTATTCAGGGTGCCTCACATTGTAAAGCGCCTCATAAGCTTCAGACATCTCTATTAATTCTGTAGTTGTCGGCACACACCAATTGTATTTACCGGCAATGGTTATAAAAACACTACAGACGACAGAACGCTGCAGCGATGCTAGCGCTCCGCGTGGTAACATATCGCATTGCAGTGAACAGAAGACAAGCGATTTCTTTGATCAAATATACGGCCTCGGCCTAGATTTGATCAAATATTGGACGACATTTGTCAAAGATCCCTATTACACTATCAAATATCTTTGACAAAGATATTGGACAAAGATATTGGACAAAGAAATTTGATAGTGTAATACCGGCCTAACCACGTGGTTGAAGGCATAGGCGGCCGAATTTTACGACGAAGGAATTTCCAAGCTCGTCCATCGTTACGATAGGCGCCTTAATTTAAATGGCAACTATTTAGAAAAGTAGCATTTAAGTGTGGCTTTCATCTGTATACAATAAAAAAAAATTCCAATACTTTATTTATTTTTAATTCCAAAACGTAATGTACTTTGTGGATAGCCCACGTATGGGACAGCTTTGCTTTTCTTGTAGCAACACCATATATATTAATTTAAACTATTAACTTTCCCTGTTTGTGTGTTCGTGCTACTTAACAGTGATGTTGCTACTGGCTGACTACATCACGTGTCCTATGCTCTGAATATCTGTTGTCATCGGCTGGCGAGATCACGTGACATGAGCTATGACTGGCTTACAAAAGCGCATCGCAATCTCGATTTCAATGATTTGGAAAGTAACATGTGGTGTTTGGTGGAATTCCAATGTATACTTTTGTAATACGAAAATACGCAGCATGCATGTTGCTACACATGAAAGATATTTCCAAATCTTGTCTTCTTCCCTGAGTTTCGTTTTCTATAGTGCCAGGAAATTCTATGCCCATGTATAAAACCATAACCATTCAAAGGATTGATAAGGGAAAATATACTGTCACTTAACATGGAGAAAGCTTGTTTTCACCTGGGAGAAAGTGTATTTTTATCCGTGAAAAATCCGGGAATTTTTTTCCTTGTCCGCGTATACACCCTGATAAAAGTGCAGGAACACTTTTAGTTATTTATTGCACAAGAACAAAACATTATACAGATATCATACATATGTCATTTTGAAGAGAAACCCTGAAAGTTCTTTTTTCATGTGTACCGTGCAATGGTTCTTTCACGTTCTCGTCAATACGGTACCAGAATGTTTAAGTTCTACCACTGTAAAGATGGAAGATCCGCGATTCGGAATGTCAGAACTGTGTAGTAAGTAGTGACAGGCACACTCCAAACCATCGACTCTCGGAGAGAGATTTTAACCGTGTTCAACCTAATGGTAAATTATCGAACTATTTTTCTCTGAATCATACAGTTCGTGGGAAAAGCAGTGAGAATAATTACTTTTGGAAACCTTTTATCAGACAAAGCCTGTTATAACAATAAACTGTTTTTCTTAATAAAACCGTCGCCAGCCCAAATCGGGCACAGTGTCCACACAAAAAGATGAAGTCAATTTTCGACACTGAATAAATAACTACTTTGACTTACTATGTAATTGAAACACAACCACTTAATTTCCATTTACTTGGATCACTTGGCAGTAAGTACTATTAATCCCACTTTCTGTTACTTACGGAATTTATCACTATACTTCAGTAATTATTTAAAGAAGACACACACGGGTTCCTAGGAGGAAGTTATTGTCTGCTCTACGAGATTATGGAATAGGAAGCAAACTTTTGCAAGCAATTAAAGGTCTTTACATGGATAGTCAGGCAGCGGTTAGAGTTGACGGTAAATTGAGTTCATGGTTCAGAGTAGTTTCAGGGGTAAGACAAGGCTGCAACCTGTCTCCAGTGTTGTTCATATTATTTATGGATCATATGTTGAAAACAATAGACTGGCTGGGTGAGATTAAGATATGTGAACACAAAATAAGCAGTCTTGCATATGCGGATGACTTTGTTGTGATGGGAGATTCGATTGAAAATTTGCAAAGTAATATTTCAGAGCTAGATCAGAAATGTAAGGACTATGGTATGAAGATTAGCATCTCCAAAACGAAAGTAATGTCAGTGGGGAAGATATATAAACCGGTTGAGTGCCAAATAGGAGGAACAAAGTTAGAATAGGTGGACGGTTTCAAGTACTTAGGATGCATATTCTCACAGGATGGCAACATAGTGAAAAAACTGGAAGCGAGGTGTAGCAAAGCTAATGCAGTGAGTGCTCAGCTATGATCTACTCTCTTCTGCAAGAAGGAAGTCAGTACCAAGACTAAGTTATCTGTGCACCGTTCAATCTTTTGACCAACTTTGTTGTATGGGAGCGAAAGCTGGGTGGATTCAGGTTACCTTATCAACAAGGTTGAGGTTACGGATATGAAAGTAGCTAGGATGATTGCAGGTACTAGTAGATGGGAACAATGGCAGGAAGGTGTCCACAATGAGGAAATCAAAGAAAAACTGGGAATGAACTCTATAGATGTAGCAGTCAGGGCGAACTGGCTTAGATGGTGGGGTCATGTTACACGCATGGGAGAAGCAAGGTTACCCAAGAGACTCATGGGTTCAGCAGTAGAGGGTAGGAGGAGTCGGGGCAGACCAAGGAGAAGGTACCTGGATTCGGTTAAGAATGATTTTGAAGTAATAGGTTTAACATCAGAAGAGGCACCAATTTTAGCACTGAATAGGGGATCATGGAGGAATTTTATAAGGGGGGGGCTATGCTCCAGACTGAACGCTGAAAGGCATAATCAGTCTTAAATGATGATGATGATGATGATGATGATGATGATAACACATATGTTTCAACAAGGATACAAAAAAATATTAAACTTATAGCTATTATTCATATGACCAAAACTATTATTTAACACAACTAGATTTCATTTCTTTAGGACTTTTACTTGTTAACGTTTAAACTAACACCAATATTTGTCTGGCTTTCTTTGACACGGAGAAGCAACATGAACAAATACTGTTAAGATTGTTGCAGTTAAACAATTATGTTACCTTACTTTCAAAAATGCTATTGAAAACTTATCCTCATGGTCACGCAAAGCGGTGGTTCTTAAACCGATATGTGCAAACTTTAGTTCTTAATAATGATTTTCAGAATTTACTACCAAAACAATACTATTGCCAGTAATTTACTATTATTCAAACTTCAATAAACATCAGAATACTCGAAATAAATTCGTTTAGGTAAGGACCCTACTCAGGTAAATGAAATTGGAAAATTATGGCTAAACACAAAGGTACATTTAACACTTATATTCCAATGATTGAAGAAGGATGGTTCATACCGTGATACACTTCTAAGTAAAGTACTTTGCCTGTTACTGATGTCGAAGGTGGCATGAGGCGGTGCTGCATAGTAATATTGCACAGGTACAGCTCTTGATGTACATAGCTCTCT
The DNA here is from genome assembly GCF_021461385.2 of Schistocerca piceifrons. Taxonomy (NCBI): domain Eukaryota; kingdom Metazoa; phylum Arthropoda; class Insecta; order Orthoptera; family Acrididae; genus Schistocerca; species Schistocerca piceifrons. The sequence continues at coordinate 156,853,096 of NC_060148.1, forward strand.
ATCTTCCTCTTGGTGACGACGATAAAATTGCAAATTTCTGAGCTATTAATTTATTGCCGTACTGTGCCAATCATGTAGAACACGTCCGAGGCCAAAACCCAATCTTGCAGAAAATTCGGGGCCTCTAGTGCTTAACCAATGTAATGCGTGTTCACCACTTGCAGGGCAGCTACCGACTGTGTGTGTCACTTGCGCGCCAATTCTCACTTGCGCGCCCCACCACCTTTCCCATTCCATCACAGAACGGAGTTCCGTTCTACCTATGATCCCTACACATTTTCATTTTACACTTCTGCTTACAAAAACCCTAAGTATGAACCATCTACAATTGCATGACAGCACATACATACAAAATTGGCATAAATAATTACAGTTGTACTTGAAATATTACATAATTATTTACAAAATATGTTTTAATACATTTATTCCACCTACATCAAAGAGGTTATTTTTAATAGATAAACTACACTCGACAAAAGCTTACTCTTGTTATAGTATTTGCTTAATTTTTCAAAATTATTAAGGAAAAACAAATTTAAAATATACAGATTAATGGCAGGATTATATTTACAATAGCATTACAACCGCCACAGCGTATTTTGGTAATTTGCCGATAGTCGGTGCTAGTCACAAGCATGGTGAGTTGAGGTATGTTGTAGTTCAACAAATGGGAAAGTGAACAGGCATAAATGTTGAATATGGGATACAAAGCATCAAAAATAAGCACTGAATTTGAGCGTGATTCCCCAAAGGTAAATATTTTTTGTGCCTTGTCACGTTGAAAACTGTACGGGCCATTCTTCTTTGTCGAAAGCACTGTCACTGGGTATTCCTACTTGGACATGTTTCAGCAGAATGGGGCTCCACTCCATTTCCATCTTGAAGTTTGTGGGTACCTGAACATGGAGCTGCTGCATTGGTGGATTGGCCGTGCTACAAAAGGGGACAGCTGTTTCATGAAATGGCCTTCCTGATCACCAGACCTCACTCCGTCTGAGTTTTTTCTGTGGGGACACATTAAAGATCTGGTGTATGTACCGCCTCTACCACGTGATACAGCAGAGGTCCGGGAGAGAGTACGGGAAGCGACTGCCACAGTCTACTATGCCATGCTAGGATGGGTATGGCAAAGTATCAATTACCATACTGACATGTACTGGGTCTCTCATGGTTCGCATATCAAATGTTTGTAAAAAAATCAAAAACGTTCACAGTCTCTCTTCAAAGGGCAATATGTATGACACCTGTACAATGTTTAGTTCTTTTGCAATAAATAATTATTGAAAGTGTTCCCGGACTTTATTTAGACCCTGTATGTGACAACCAGGAACTGAAAGAAGGTTTAATTACTCCAGCTTTTAGTAAATCTGAAGTATTTTTGTCTACTGCAGGCTGCAAGTGATAGGATATGCAATAAGGTTTCCAGGCTATTGGCTTGGTATCGTGTGTAGGAATCTTGTGGTACATTAAGAAATTTGACAGAAGTTGTTTCTTTTCTTCAGATGAAGTTGCAAAGTCAGCTAGAATGGGGTACAGTTGACAGTGAGTATATCTAACAAACAAAACATTTATTAGTATGCCTGTATTGATGAGGAAGGTAGACATTCTGCTGTTCATTTTATCTTGCAAACTTACGTTTACCACCTGAGCAATTCCTATCTCTCTTACCGGATTGGCTTTGCACAAGGGGAGCAAGGAGCAGTGGCAGAACTGCTCCCATTCACATTTCCCGTATTCATATTCCTTCAAGCGCCTCGTTGACCTACTTGGTTAGCAGAGCAGTGCTGTAGAGATGGACAGTTTTCTCTCTCGTGTCTGATTTTTCTAAAACAAGCACATGCTGGTGCCAAATACTACGGAGCCGTGTAACTTTTTCTCATTTGCAATGAGTGCAGTACACTTCGGCAACGAATACAAATCTAGTGGGCTTTACCCCGGTGGATGATTAGACGAATTGTTGCACCTCCTTTGTGAGTTGTATAGCCTATCTTGTACTCGGTGTACTTCACCTTGTCAGGTACCTGTGGGGTAAATCCTGCGAATGAGTGAATCTGCACAGCAAGTTTCTGATTTCCTGAGTGGTATCTCTTTCCTTTCATTACTTTCTGTTAGTACATATGTACGACAAGAGATAACTCTTATTCGGGCAGAAAATCACTCGAAATCCTCTCCAGAATTTTGATATTTGATGGAAAGATTGTCCTTATAGTAGCTGACGGTATTTATCTCTGTACATATCCTCAAGGTATTTCTCAGCCCTTCCTTGAATCTACATAAGCATGAGCCACTCCTTGCAACTTCGTGCTGGTACTCCTATGAACTTTTCGTCACTCGATGGGGACAGTTTCGCTGTTTCCATTACATTTTGTACTACTGTGACAACGTTTTCAGCTGGTTTAGAACCGCCTATGGGAACACAGAAATAGGGAAGTTAGGCTAGCTCTGGGCACAGTGCTGTTTCGCAGCATCACATTTACTAATGCCTCACTAAGGTGCCTTTGCAGATCGTCATTTTTCACACGGAGTTGCTCCACCTGTGTTTGCAATATGTTGGATCCAACTCTAGTTGTCTCTGTGATGTGGGTGAAGGAATTGCTACACACACACACACACACACACACACACACACACACACACACACACACAAAATTTGATAACAGACCTCGATAATGTCAGTGGCAGCATTGGTCCAGAGGCATTTCCCCCTACAAGTGAAGCTTGCACATTTAATATGTAGTCATTGGATAGATAAAAAAATCCAGTCACCAAGTGATGGCAGGAGAAAGGTTTTACTTATGCAAGCTTTTGAAGCCAGTGGCCCCTCCTTCCAGCATAAAGATTGAACGGGTAGGGAGAGGGGTGAAGGCAAGGGAACTTGAGACGTCTAGGGAAAGGGGTGGGGTTCTGAAAAGTCACCCAGAATGCAAGGTCAGGGGAGACTTAACAGATGGGATGATTAGGAAAGACGCCAACCGTTGCTTGGTGAATGGATTTTTTAGCTATACAATTACAGTATATTGTCAGAAATTGATTATTTTCATTGTTACAATTAAATTGTTCATTGACAATAGATCGGGCAGCAACGCAGTGGCGATGCCCGGCATCGAGGTGCCATTGGGACATCATAATCATGATGTGGCCTCGTGTGACCACAGTAGAGGAGGCAGACGAGGTTGAATTTTCTTGCCTAATGGCAGTGATGGCAGCGTGGTATCAGGCCTGGGTAGACAGTGGTGGGCAGCTTGGGCTGACTGTGCTAAGCACTTGTCTGTTGCACCGCAGCATGGAGCCGGACTGTCCTGCACGATGGTTTTTTACATCTGTTCACGGTTTAGTAATTTGTATGGGGCACCTCAAAGCTGAAAGTGGGTCAAATTTGGCATCTCACTTCAGATGACAGTTCTTACACCCACTTGGGGGTGTAGTCAGGATTGGATAGTGATGTGGACTTGTAATTAATATACGTACTCATGTTGGGAAAAGGAAACCGTATCAGTTTATTTTCTCATAGGGATTACATTGTGAGAATTGTCAGGAGGACAACAGAAGGTAGTTCCAGAACCATCTAGGAGCAGAAGGGAAAATGCCAAGGTAAAGAAACTGAGCCATTTAGTGTTTGCTAAAGGTGGCGGTTTGGAACATAAGAGAGAGATGTTCTTCAGCTCTGATAGCAGTCAGTGTCTAAAGTCAAGTGATCCTGTGGCATGATTTGGTTGGTAGGTAGGTCTTTACAGTGATGATTTATCCTAGTCCATCATTAACTGGTCCATTGTTGTATCAGCAGCAAGGCAACAGACTGAATGGGAGCCCATTTGTAAAATGAAGTAATAGTAATTTCTTGCTTACGGAGACTGGAGTAGCACCTTGCAAACAAACTACTTTCCAATAACAGTTTTAGCCACGGATGTGACATTTCCTGAGCCTTTTACATGATTATTGTGTAAAAATGGGTGTTTGTGAGACTTTAATATGGTGCATCATTTAAACTATATATTTTCAAATAACAAAAGTATAAATATGAAAAACACTGAATGTGACACTTAAGTTTTGTGAATATATAAATTAACATGGCATCCGGTATCTTTTAACATAACGTAGATCCCAGCCTACTTAGGTGATACATGTTATTTGTCCATAAAAACATGTCTGATTTCTTCCTCGTGATCAGATAAAGATGTTCATTTAAAACTATTATTTAGCTAGTTAGTATATAAAGAACTCCCCTCTGTGTGTACTTCGTGGTGTAATATTTGCAGAAGTGACAAAAGAATTGTCGTCTTAAGACATTGTCAAAGTGTGACAGATATATAACCTCTTCTCCTGCTATGAAGGGGTTATTTACTTCTTGGGGTTGTGGCTTGGCAGTGTTTTGGAAGGCAGAGAGGAAGAGGCACTGTCTGCAATATCAACACCCAGAAAAAGCTTAACAAGGCTGAAGAGCAATGTCACTCTCTTCTGTGGTGTTATGAGATTCAATTTGAAAATGTTATTCTTGTCAATGAGATCTGTTTACTTAATGTATATAAATGTCACATAAGAGCAACAAAATACAGAAGAGTTGTTTAAAAGGCAGTTATGTTATTTTGTAGCTTGAAGACTAGAGGGCTGTCTTACAGCCTTCAATCCTGTGCAAATGGAAACAAAGTCACATGGCAAGACGTGGTGGCAGTGCATAACATGTCCTTAACATGGAGAAACTACAAGAAGGAAACTGACTTGAGGTAAATGTTTATGAGTAGCATCAGGGTGACAGATCATTGAAATGTAATGTGTCTTCTCAGCTCAGTACAGCAATCCCTCTCTTTTTCACTGTTAAATTTCACTACCAACAGTTCGTGCTTTGACCACAAGTTTCATTCACAAAGTAGTAAAAATAATATGGAATAACTATTAAAATAAATGTGAGGGTTACCCAAAAAGTGAGGCACTACATTTTTTTCCTTCCGTAATTATTTATTGAACACAACGATAAATACACAAAAGAAAGAATGTTGTTTATTCTACATTCCCTATGCTTCCACACAATTGCTGCCCTGTTCTATGGCCTTCGTCCATCGAGATACAAGGGTGTGTGTACCCTGTCAGTGCCCCTCCTTGTTCTGGTATTGAAGCCATTTCTCCACTGTAAGAATCACATCTTTGTCATCCTCAAAATGTCATCCACAAATGTGATGCTTTAATGAGACAAGCAAATGGAAGTTGGAGGTGCGCTAGGTCAGGGCTGTAGGATGGATGAGATAATAATGTCCAACCCTGTTTAATGATGGTTCTGAAGTCCTCAAACTTGTGTGAGGCCGAGCGTTATCATATAGAATCAGTCAATCACCTGGGTTATTATGGTGACAAAATCATTGGAAGCCCTTTTTGGGTTTGGTTAATGTGTTCACATCTGCTTCAGAAATATTGGTACTGCGTCTTGGCATCACATCAAAGAGTGAGAAGATTTAGTTTCCTCATGAGACAGTGTGTAACCCATTGTGCACAAACTTTTGAGTAATTAAGACTATGAATGATTGCATCCACAATTTCCTTCCTGAGTGACAGCTTCATTGCCAAGTGCCAAGTTGTTCTGCGTCGGTCTTTGTGAATGAGCACATCAGCAAACTGTGCCTGGTCAAGTTTGAAAGCCACGGATGGCCTTCCTGAATGAAGCAAATCTTGGAGCTCTGCCGAACCAATGTCTCATAATGGTCTCACTCTCTTTGCCCAGTGACTAACAGAACTTCTGTCTATGGCAGATGCTCCATAAACTGGATGCAAACAATTGGGAATATTCTTGAAGGTTCTGTTCTTTTCTGTGAGAAGTTCAATGACAACACGCTGCTTGTAGCTTACATCATATAGAGACACCATTTCAAAACATTGCTATAGGTATGATACCTGTCAGAATAAATGGGAAATTTGTGTGTGCAATGTGGAAGCTTCAAATAATGTATATCTTAACTGTCACATTCATACAATTTTCGCTGATTGAGAAAAAATGTGGTACATTATTTTCCGGGCAATCTTTGTACTTTCAGTGATCTATTTTACCACCAGAAACGTGTTAGCATGACACCCTCTGTTCGCTGCTGTGTACGGTGGCAAGAACCTGACCAATTGGGTGCAAATTTGATTTACGTGCTAGTGAAGCTAAAGTGCTATGTGCTATATTTCATGTTGTGTTTGTGTCCTGTGAAAAAATCCAATTTAATTGATGCTCCACGTTACAGATCTCACCAAACTGTCTCATTGTTGGTACAGTTTGTTATGCAAAAATATTGAGAACTCTTATGTCGCTGGATGAAACAGTACCTATATTCCAAGTTAAAATTGAAGACTGCTTCATTATTATGAGAAATACAAATTTTTGATGCTAAAACCAGCCAGCTTTTGTTAAATATGAATGGAACGAATGCTTCAGGGGGAGGTGAAGAAAACCGAGAAAGGCACTATGTTGCACCTTCATATTAGGCTAACAACTCTTATGGTGACAGATCTGTATATTTAGTCTTATTCACAGTCCTGGGCTCTTGTTTCTAGTGTGATGGTGATGAATTATGTTCGTGCTGACACAGCAAATAGTTTATGTGTGCATAGGATGGCAGGTCTCAGTTGTGAAATATTCTGAAGGGGTACCAATACCTTTATAAATTGATGGGAAGCAAGTTCCCACGCAAGCAGGATATGTGGACATTGTCAGATGTCTGGTGTTGTGCTGAAGACATTTGGTCCTCACAAGGGGAAGGTCTCGGAATGGCCAACCAATTTGAGTCATATTTGGCAGGGTGCTTGTATAAACCTAAAACAGAGGACTGAGATATTTTGGCTCAAGAAGCTCCCCCATCCTTATATTTGAGGAAACCACTCCTAAAGTTCATGGCATGCGATTGATTCAAATTTGACGAAATCAGTAGGTAATTGAAAATTCGGTGATTTCATCCAGTGGGCGGGGGGAATGGGGGTGTGGGGGTTATGCTGCATATGCCCATTTTCGTAGAATCGAAGAAAGAAACTGAGTATGCCTATGGTAAACACTGTTCAAAAGAACTGCCATGGATGTAGCGATCAAGGCATGTGGCCGAGGAGAAGAGAACATATGTTTGATTTCCAAATGCATTCTGCAGTTTTTTCATTAGTATTTTTGCTGTATTGAATCTAGTAGGAATCGGAAAGTCAAAAGGTAATCAGTGAAAAATAATAACAAGGTAGGGAAATAAATTTCTTTAATGACTTGGATTAGAAAGAATTATAACTTTAATCCTGGTTGCCCTACAAAGGCTCTTTCACTCACTGTTACATGCCTTCACTTCCCTTTAAACATCTACATGGGTGGTACCTGTCATATAAACATTTGAAGCAAATGTGCTTGTGGCACCAAGAACATGTAATGAAAGCAGCTTTCGCACAACTACATCATTCATTCTGAAGATTTGGCGGAAAACTGACTTGGCTTACATTTAAAAATATTTCGTTTTGGGAATTACACTGAAGTGCCGAAGAAACTGATATAGTCATGTGTATTAAAATACAGAGAGATGTAAACAGACAGAATATGGCACTGCGGTCAGCAATGCCTGTATAAGATAACAAGTGTCTGCCGCAGTTGTTAGCTCGGTTACTGCTGCTGCAATGGCAGATTATCAAGATTTAAATGAGTTGCAACATGTTGCTATAGTTGGTGCATGAGCGATGGGACACAGTATCTGCAAGAACATGACCAATGACGACTGAAGAAAATTGTTCAATGTGACAGAAGTGCAACCTTTCCTCAGATTGCCATACATTTCAGTACTGGGCTATCAACAAGTATCAGCATGCAAATCATTCAACGATACATCATCGATATGGCCTTTTGGAGCTGAGGCCCACTCGTGTACCCTTGATTACTGCATGACACAAAGCTTTATGCCTCGTCTGGATCCGTCAACACCGACATTGGACTGTTGATGACTGGAAACATGTTGCCTGGTCGGATGAGTCTCATTTCAAATTGTATGAACTGTACAGATGTGTATGGGTATGGAACTGACCTCATGAATCCATGGACACTGCTTGTCAGCAGGGGACTTGTTCAAGCTGGTGGGGGCTCTGTAATGGTGTGGGATGTGTCCAGTTGGACTGATACAGGACCCATGATATGTCTATATACGACTCTGATAGGTGACACTTATGTAACCAATCTTTCTAGATTACATGTATCCACTCAAGGCCATTGTGCATTCTGAAGGACTTGGGCAATTCCAGCAGGACAATGTGACACCCCACACGTCCAGAATTGCTACAGAGTGGCTCTAGAAACGCTCTTCTGAGTTTAAACACTTCACTAGTCACCAAACTCACCAGACATGAACATTATTGAGCGTATCTGGGATGCCTCGCAATGTGCTGTTCAGTTGATGTCTCCACACCCTTGTGTTCTTCCTGATTTATGGACAGCCCTGCAGGATTCATGGTGTCAGTTCCCTCTAGCACTATTTCAGACATCAGTCAAGTCCATGCCATGTCATGTTGCAGCACTTCTGTGTGCTTGTGGGCCCCTACACAATATTAGGCAGGTGTACCAGTTTCTTTGAATCTCCAGTGTAATTCTAATGCACACCACGTTTGCAACATCACCTAAAAAATTGGTGCTGAAAATTGATCATGAATTATGCTATGAATTGTTATGGAATGTGCATAGTTGTGCAATTCCTGCTGGATTTCCAGATGCACATTGCAGTTTTGAAACCTCCAAATAAAGTTCTATACCATGGCTCATTGTAAACTAGCATAGCATATTCAGCTGTCTGTGGTCCCTCATGACATTTGTTTTCATATGAGGCTTCAAATTTTAATTTTTCACCAATCTAAGTTGTTTGAGCAATTTATGTACCTTCTTGTTATTATTTCTTAGTAACTGCCATATTAACCCTCCTATTGCTACTAATTTCAATAAGGAAAATAAAGATGACAAAAAATCCAGCAGAATGCATTTGATCATTGAACACAGGTTCTCTGCTCCCCAGCCACATGCCTTGATTGTTGCATCAACAGTTCTTTCGTTGAATAGCATTTACTTTATGGGTACATAAGTGGCAGTTGTAATAGTTTCTTTCGCAAATCCCTAGGAAAAAGTTTGCTTCTGGACACCACCTATGATGATTAAAAGTGTTCCATTTCCAATTGTATATCGATCTGGTCAGTTTTGAATCAAATTCACATCATGAACTGTAGGGATGGTGTTCTCAAAACTGGTCTTCATTTTATGTTGTATAGAAGCAGGCTGCCAAATATAAGCTGAATTGGTTAACTGCATTTGTGGCGTTCTCCTTGCCCATGTTAAAAATTTACACTTTAGGCTGCTATTTTTGCATTGTTGTGAAGTACTGATCAATTGGTAGTAAAAGGTTTCAAAGAAACCATTGAAGCTATAATAGTCCTTTAATTTGAAAAACTTTTGACAGTGTATGGTTTCTTTAATTGATTACATTTAATGGGTTTCATATAAATGATTTCCTTTTCCTTCTGTGATGCCATATGTAATGTAGTTAAGAGGTATATTTTGGTTTTCATAGTGCTGGAACAGTGATATAAGGCATTTGACACTTCAAAAATAAGCTATTGGAAAGTAATACCAAACTCTTCAAAAATACCGTCAAAATTGGCAGAAAGTAATACCAAAATTGACAGAAAACAGCAACAAACAGGCAAAAATAACTCTGAAATTGGCCATATATTAAAATGGATTTTTCCTGTCTCTGCTTACTGTTTGTTAGACAGACAGACATTATTTCCACAACATAATACTTATTTCTTTGAGATTGTGTTCTTAGCAGTTGTATACCATTATTTACACCTGATTCTCTTATCTTGAATGTGCTGCCATACAGTGTATGTTCAAATACAGGGTGTACATAAAATCGAGGAACACTTTCAATTATTTATTGCACAAGAACTAAACATTGTACAGATGCCATACATACTGCATTTCGAAGATAAACTTTTGAAAGTTTATTTTTTTCTACAAACATTTGATAAGCGAACCATGAGTGATCAGGTAGATGACAATACGGTAATCGAATTCTCGCCTTGCCTTACCCATCCCAGCATGGCATTGTCGGCTGTGGCAGTCACTTCCCGTATTCGCTCCCGGAGCTCTACTACATCGTATGGTAGAGGTAGTACATACACAAAAGAGTCACACAGAGTCAGATCTGGTGATCGAGAGGGCCATTTCATGAAACAGATTTCCCCTTCTGAATCATGGCCGAGCCATCGATGTGACAGCTCTGTGTTCAGGCACTCACGAACTTCACGATGAAAATGGGGTGGAGCCCCATCCTGCTGAAAGATGAGCAGTGTGTCCAATTTCATTTGAGGCATCAGCCATTGCTGCAACATGTGCATGTAGGAATTTCCAGTGACAGTGCTGTTGGTGAAGAAGAATGGCCCATACAATTTTTGATGTGACAAGACATAAAAAACATTTACCTTTGCAGTACAGATTCAGATTCTTTGTTCACCATTGACCACCTGAGGTGGAATAGGCAATTTAAATGGATATCATATAACATTTTCCTTGAATAGTACCTTAAAGCTAAGTGAGCTTTGCAAATAGTGCCCATAGATGATAACATACACCATAACATAAGATAAATACATTCAGTGACATCACATAATGAAATCCTTAAAAATTAATGTCGATTGATTTTATATTCATAAATTCTGTTATATTGTAAAAAGGATTGATTAGTAACCAATTTAGTAGCTTGCTCTTGAAGCTACTTATGTGATCCGACCGAGAAGAAAATGGAAGTTTATTTAATATTTTTAGACTATTGATTAGATGGGAATTCCCTGTTCTTGTCAGCCTGTGCCTAGGTATGTGTAATTTTGTTTTGCCTCTGGTATTATGGTGGTGCATGTTTTCCCCCATTTCAAAATCTGATATATTGTTTTTTGCATACAATTCTGAGGCGTATACATAAAAATTAATAACGGTTAATATTTTCAGCTGAATGAACAGTGGTCGGCAGTGCTCTGATCTACCAGAATTGCTCATTGGCCTTATCACTTTCTTCTGAATTTTTAGAATTTCAGTGATGTGAAGAGAGAGTCCCCATATCAGCAGTCCATACTCTATCTGTGACTGAAAGAGTCCAAAATAAATAACTCATAAATATTCTTTTGTCACCAGGCTCCTCAGTTTCCACATTAAATACGTAACTTGAGACAATTGTGCGCAGGTGTGGTTGATGTGTGTTTCCCACATTAACTTAAAGTCTACATGAATTCCTAGAATTTTAACTGCTTTCACCTATACCTCTTTTGACAATCCTAGTATAATCTGTTGGTTTTTATAAGGATTGCAAAGCAGTTTATTTGGTGAGAACCAATTTAGTGCTGCTTCCATGCCATCTTGCATCATATCTTGCAGAACTAATATGTTCTCATGCTGAGCAAACAAGTTGTGGCATCAGCATAACCAAATAACAGTAGTGGGGATACAATGAGGTAAATCATTGACGGCAATTATAAAAAAGGGCCTAAGGACAGATCCTTGTGGGACTCCTGTCTTAACTTCTAGCAATTTTGAGTCTCTGTTTCTGACATAGGCAAACTGCTTCCAATTTTTAGGTATGATTCAATTACTGCCAATGCAGAATCTTGTATGCCATAGAATTTGAGTTTAGCAATTAAGATATCATGAGAAATGCAGTCTAATGCCTTACTTAAATCACATAAAAGAAGTGAGGCTTTATTTAGTTTCTCGAGGGCTGTTATTACTTCATTCACAATTGAAAGAACAGCAGTGGTGGTGTTTTTTTCCCTTGCAGAAGCCAAATTGACTATTAGAGAGTAAGTTATGCAACTCAAAGTAGTGGTTCAGTTGGTTATAAATAAGAGATTCAAGTATTTTCGAGAAAATGGGAACTATTGAAACTGGTCGGTAATTTTGAGATCATGTTTGTCTCCTTTTTTATACACTGGGGTAACTTTCGATATTTTTAGATTTTTAGGATAGACTCCAAACTTTCGACACTTATTAAACAGAAAGGCCAATGGTTAACTAATTATATGCACTGTTTTTTTAATTATGTAACTGGACAACCAAGAGTAGGCCATGCTCTTGGAGTTTGAGAACTTTGTAATCTCAGTGGGTGCGATTGTCCTCCATTTAAAGGTATTGTTTGCAGGTTGTTGTTGCTTAAGTAGATCACTTGCATTAATGGTTGTTGTTTCAATTTTGTTCCTAATATAACTTACAGAGTCCATGAAAAAACGATTAACTTTATCCGGGTCAAGAGCTATGCGATGTTCATCATTCCTGCAATGCTCTTGTGCAACAGCATTCCATGCAGCTTTGCACTTATTAGGAGCCCCTTCAATGTATCTTTCGTATGCTGTTCTTTTTGCCATTCTAAGCTTAGTTCTGTAGGTTCTCTTACATTCAAGATATGCTTCGTACAATTCATCTTTCTGCTCCATTCCATCTTTAAGAGAATATTTATACATGTGGTACAACGATAACATATTTTCCCTCGTATTGGTAAGTTTATCTGTGTACCACGTAATGTTTTTCTTTATAGGTTGGCTTTTAAGATTGATTTTTATAAGAGGAGAACAAGAATACCACAAATCTAAATAATTTTTAATGAAGTTCTTAAAAGCAGTTTCAGTTTTATTTATTCCCACTTGACAGTTATATATACAGTCCCACTTAATATCTCCGAGTTGCTGAATGAACTGGTTTACTACTACTTCCTTCTGCCCTCTAACCCACATTACCTTTTCCTTAGCATTGGCACCTGTGTTTGGGGAATATGCCCAAATTCAGAGCATTTGTGTGGATGCTTCATACCGTAGATTCGACAGTTGTGCCTGTTCACTTTCACAGTACAGTGAAAAGTGACTTGGTCGCTAAAAATTAAGTGTTCAACAATGTCATACCCATCCTCATTCAGTTGTTAAAACTGTGAACAAATATCAGAATGCTTGTCTTTATCGTTGCCATTGAGCTTCTGCACTATCTCCAATTTTAATGATTTCATAGACAGCTTCTGTAGCAGGACTTTCCACACTGTCATTGGAGTCATTTCCAGTTCACAGGATGCACGATGCGCCGATTTCTTTGGACTCCTTATGAATGTCTCCCGTAAGTGCTCCACATTCACTGCACTCACACTAGGATGTCCGCTTCTCTTCGCCAGGCACAAGCTACCTGTCATAACGAATTTGTTGTGGCAGTGGTACATGGCCTTTCTTGTTGTTGGCTTCTTACCATACTTACCGTACTTACCGTACTTGGTTCTAAACATAGGAGGAAAAAAAGAAACTTTCAGTGTTTCCCTTTGAAATGACATATGTGTGATATCTGTACAGTGTTTGGTTTCTGTGCAATAAATAATTGAAACTGTTCCTAGATTTTATGTACACCCTGTATTTTGAAATCTCCTGTGTTGGCAAACATATAAGTGTTATATCAAATATTGATAGAAACTGCTTACCAACCATGAAGGAGGACATTCACACAGATGAGGAAAACCTAGTCAAGGAAAACATAATTTTTTTTGAAACTGGAGTTATATTACTCTGCCAAAAGAGAAGAAAGTAACAATATTATGAAAAGGAAAGTTACCACTCCCTATAAAGCAGAGATGCTAAGTCATAGATAGGCACAACTAAAAGCCTGTCACAAACAAGAAGGTTTTGGCCAGTAAGGCCTTACTGGCCGGAAGCTTCTTATTTGTGACAATCTTTCTATTGTGCCTATCTATGACTCAGCATCTCCACCATACGGTGAGTGGTGACTTTCATTTCCATAATATTGTTATATTCCATCCTGGATTTTCCATTATTTGAAAAGAGAAGACATGTTGGATGAAACAATACATACTGAGATTAAATAGAAAAAGTTCTCAAGAGTTCCTGGAGCAAGGAGGAGGTGAACAACACAGTAAGAGCACTTGTTTTTCCTTTCATTCTTTCCATTTCATTTCAGTTACTATTCCTACTTCTGTACTTTCTTCATTGGAAAGAACCTGAAAAATGGCGCTGTTATACTTCACTGTGTATGCCTGTATCTACAGCTGCTTGGAAAATAAAACTTATATCTAATGTTATTTGACTGCAATTCTGTATGGCGTGTAATTTTTGCTAGCAGAAAAGTATTTAATTCCAGTGATACACTATGGCCGACCACTACTTATATTTAGGAGGTGAAATTGCCAGTGCTGCTGATTGTCACACACAAAATGGGGAAGGGGGATATCTCATAACTTTGTTTGTTCCCCAGGGAGGAAAGATTGATATCTTGGGGATGATTGAAAGAAGTCCCTCAGACATCAGGAAACTAATGAATTCGAATATTTTATTTATTTTTTTTATTTTTTTATTTTTTATTTATTTATTTATTTTTTTTTTTTTCCTGCCCCATGCACTTACAAGTGTCCATCAGCAGTACTTGAAATTCCACTTTCTAAAGGCAAGTACTGCCCACCCCATCTGTCTCTTTGTAATTTTATACACAGTTCAGTCACATTAATGTGAGCACTGCCAATGTTTTATATCAACATGCAGTAACAGCTCACAGACGGCAGATGCCAGCATTAGCATTGGAGTATATATAAAGTGGGTCGAGGGATGATGCGGAAAACAGTGCAGATGTTGTCGTAATGCTGAAACAGAGCGATTTATCGGACATCATTGGTTTTCAGGCCAAGTGTGGAAGCATTTCCAAAAAGGCTGAGATTGTAAACTGTTTACATGCCACCATGGTGGTGAAAGTATACTGTGCATGGCGAATTAGTGCTATCCAAAACCGGCATGCAGGCAACTGTGGTGCAAAGATACATGTGGGTGAATGAATATGCAACTGTTGAGCAACTGAATGGCCAGATGAACAAAGGGGCTACCAACCGTGTCTACTCATGGACCGTTCAACAAATATTGATGCATATGGGCCTCTGCAGCAATGGTTTGGTTCATGCACGTATTCTGGCTGCTGTACATCATCGAGAAAGGCAGGAATTTGCATGCCACTGAGTGGCAAAAGATGGCCTTTTCAAATGAATCGTGTTTTATGCTCTATCATACGGACGGCTTTTGGCAAGTATGGCACTGCAACAATTGTTGAAGGGTTCAGGCCGGTGGAGGGGGTTTATGGTGTTGTGAATATTTTTGTGGTCTTCCCTGGGTGATATCATTCTGGAAAGCACAGTGGTTCAACACAAGTAAGCATCAATCCTTGGGGACCACATCCACTCATACGTGCAATTTATTTTCCCTTGGCAAGATAGTGTCTACCAGCAGAACAATGTAGTATGTCACACACTTCGTAGTGTAAGTATGTGGTACCATGAGCACCAGAGGGAGTTCACTGTGCTCATGCTCCCCTGCCTCCCCCCACCCCCTCCCTGCCCCCTCCTCTACCCTAAGGCTGAATTCAAAACCCAGTTGAGAATATGCGGTGACTACTTTGATACTGTTTGTGCCACGAATCTTTGGCCCTTGGCTGTGAAATATAGCACACTTGGCCATGATAGTGGAACTGGAGTGGGTCCACATCCCTGTTGGTACCTTCTGGAACCTCACTGACACTCTCCATGTATGTCCTCACTGTGAAAGATGGCTATTTGGGCTTTTGACAGGTGGTTACAAGTAGTTTTGGACCAAGCAACTTCCTCAAGTTAATTTTACTGTGGATAGAATACTTGGGCAAATTCCTGTTGTTTTGTTCACAAAAATTTTCTTTCTTGTTTTGTTCTAGTGGCAGATTGAAGGATTTGTTGAGAAGTACAAGAAAATGAAAGACAGGGCAGTCCTTTTGAAAGGCAGTTTACATAAGGTAAGGTGGCATAAACCATCTTTTTAAACACAAGAACATGATAATGAAAACCTATCACCATTATGCATTACAGTGTGCTATTATACTCCGAAATATACAAGGTACATCCAAAAAGTTCAATGAATGGTGTCAGAAAATAAAGAAAATGAGAGTTACAAAGTAATCACCATTAGCTACAACACATTTGTGGCACTAATTGTAAAGCTATTGAAAACTGTTCATAAACACTTCTTGTGGAACAGTTTTAAGTAACGTGGTCATGCGTTGTTGGATTTATCGCATCGTTACAGGAGGTGAGACCGGGTGCTACCAGTACGATCCGTAGACTGAGCGACAGACATTTCCCTCACCTCCCTCAGATAGAAATTCATGATAGAATGAGACTTTGCTTTTGAAAAAAGCAATCGACATCCTTTAATCTTGGATTTTGACAGAAGACTCTTTTTGGGAGGCGGGGAAGACAACAAACATTGTGCCACTGACTGTCACTCGGTCTCAGGATCTTATTGGTAGCACCAGGTCTCATCACCTGCTATGTCACAGATAGGCAACGGTGTGTAACCACAGTGCTTTGAGCAATTGCACAAGAAAATTTGTTGACAGTTTCCAACAGCTTTACAACTGATGTCAGAAGTGTGTTGTAGCCAACAGTGGTTATTTTGAAGGCCAAGACTTAATTGATGCAGCTCTTCTTGTTTGTCTTTTCTGTACAGATCTTTTTGTCTTCGTATAACTACTGCTGTCTACATCCATTTGGCTCTGTGTGCTGTTGTCAAAAATTGTTCTCCCTTTATAATGTTACCCCTGCCCCCTCCCCTCCAACTTCCCTCCATTACAAAATTGAAATGTTTTTCTGGTGACCTCCTCCTTTGTATTTACCAACTGGGAAATCCAAAAGGGAAAGCATTTCTCCTCCAGAATATTGCCCCCAAGGGGATGCCATCATCAAGCCGTATAGTATAGGTGGATAACAGTGATGTGTTGTGTTGATTGTAGCAAACTTGGGAGTTGCACATGCTCCTAATTTAGAAAATTAAAAGTATGTGCTCTGAAACACTCGCCATCAGAATAATTCCTAATATGAATGAAATATTTTCATTCACTTGTGGATTTGTGAATGTTTTCTAAGGCAGTTAACGGGCAATGAAAAATGTCTACACCCAAAATGAGATTATTAAAGAGTTACATGTGTCTCGTCACCCAAGAAATCTTCTGTCTTAGCCTTTTTAAGAAAGTGGGGACACTGACCACAACCAAACATTCTCTCTCTTCAATCGTAACTTTCTCACAATCAAATGTACCACAACCATAATATAAGAAGAAAATGTGACCCACATTATGATCTGATGAATTTTTCTGTTGTACAGAAATGTGTGAAATAGAACTAGCACTGAAATCTTTTAACTTGCTTGGAAGTAATAAAGATTCCTAAGATATAATAACACGTTATTTGAAAGTAAGAAGAAGAAAATTTTGTGTAATTATCGTGTTATTGTCCTACTTAATTTTTAAGGCAGAAAAATTTGGAATGTAGTCTGATTTGTTCAAGTTATGTCTTTCTGGTTTTGTTTGTACATGATTAATAATGCATTCTATGTTATATAATTCATAAAAAAGATCTTTAAATTTGAGAAATCCAATGCAATGTTTATGTAATCAGGGAACAGTGTTATATGATTTGTAATAAAGTCTAATTTTATATTTATTTTTGATTGACATTTATGTAATACTAAATTAAATTTTTTAAGAGAGTCCACCTCCGGATACACAAACTCCTGCCTGCACCAGACATATAGTCTCACATATTCAGTGGCATAAGTTGCAAGATCCCTTGCCTTTTGATATGCTGAACTGTAAAGTGTCACACAGCATAACAGGAAAGGAGAGACAGTGCTGTCAACGTACTATATGTTTACAACTATATGTCTACACCATAAAACAAGGAAGGAAAAGAGCAATTCACAAGAATCACAGCCAGTAAAAACATTGCTCCTGATGTGCACATTTTTGTATGACATGATGTGGAGTTGTAAATGGATTTAGTAGCTGATCTGCAATTTTATTTGTCCCTCCTACAGCATTTTAAGCTTTTCACAACTGACACTTGCATTTCTACACGCATGTCAAAGTAGTATTAGTGAATGGAGATAATACAAACAAGAGTTGAGATGCCACAGTTCGAATGTATTAGACTTTTCAGAGGGATGTTCAGTGAGTCACTAACGAGTTGATAATCACATCTCCAGACAAGGATAAGACAAAAACTGAAAGCATATTTGTTTATCTGTATTAACATGATGTTATGTCTATATGCGAACAATGTTGGGTATTAATGTAGTCTTTGTAGCTGCAATAAGATCCATATAATTTTTCCTATTGTTTCCAGCTGTCAAACATTTAAGTAAAACAAAAACCACTAACCATTTGGTCTAGTAATAACAGCATTTCTGTGTTGATGGGCTGGACTAGCGTGATCCTGCTTTACACCCTTTATTACAAAGTACTAGGTGCCTCTGAGGCCAACCATTCTCGTACCGGCTGTGTGACAGTGTTCAGCCATCGGCCCTGCCAGGTGCCAGGGAAGTGGCTACTGTTTCGTGGGCGTAACACTGATTGTTTTCTTGAGAGGTGAAGATTTCATTCTGTTTGTCACCTCTGCTAGTTTCAAAACTGTGGTAGACATAACAATTAAAATATTAATTTAAATGTAAGATGAATATAAGCTAGCTGTCGCGTCATTCCTGCTTTCTGTTTATAGTCCCCGTACATTCATACCAACAACTAAAAATGTTGACAGTGAATAGTGAACCTTTACTGCTGCAGCTAAGTGATAAAAAATTAAGTTTTATCAAAATAATTAATGATAATTATATGATAGAATGTTCAGATGTAATACAAACACACACGACAATTTGAAGCAACAACTCGGAGCACAGTTTTTGACCAGTTAACAACATAGATCAACAAAAGCAAAAGTCAGTTGTTCATGTCCTGTCGTTATCATTCTTATGTTGCATTTCCACATATTGCTCACTGTATGTATGCTACTAAAAAGAAAAATGCGTTTATGACCTTAATGTGCTGAATTGAAAGCAAATTCTACAAAGATATTATTGTGATCATGTATTGTTTAGAATCTTGAAAAAATGTGATTAGAAATAAAAGAAACAGAACTGTATAGCACAAAAAGAAATGCTTGAAGCCATCTGCTCAGAAATGGATAATGACTTGCATCTCCTATTTTTTGATAATGACACACAAACTAAATTTTGTTTGTGACACAGTTTCCGATTGCTGTGACAACCATCTGGGAACATTGCTTAGCTGCAACTTTGTATTCTGCATTTGCTCTCGCATTGACAGAAGATCGCACTATTGCTGAAAACCAGTTCTGTGGAAAGTTGTCTTGTAATGTATGCCAAAATAAATACTATAATTGATTTTGAGTATCTATTCCTTGAAGTCAAATTGATGACCACTCTCAGATCTTTGATAAATGTTTATTACCGGTAAAAAAAACCACAATCCGAAAGAGTAGTGTGACAGTGTTGATTTAAACACAGAGCACCTTCATCAGATGAAGAGTGACGTATTAACATAACCACAGTATTCCTGGTGCTTACAGTTTGATACATCCAGTTTCCTGGAATGTAACCCATGTACACTGTCTTTCATAATTTTGACACAATTACACACCCCATATGCTACCTACTGAATGTTTCCAAAAAGTTAAAGGTAATGCATGTCACTGCAAAGACCGTAGAAAAAGAAAAGGAAGATGTTAATGAATAGGTTAGGTGGACTGACTTTTGATAATGTGAATGCTGATACGTTAATCATGTGAGAGATTGCCACTGACTGACTACTTTGGGTCGGATTGGTCTTATAAAGGGTGGTGTAAAGATTTTTGCTGCTTTCGGAATCCTGTAATTATTTGAAAATGACTAGGTTAAGTTTTACTACATTGGATGGGCTGTATACTCAGACCAAAATTGGGTTTATGAAATATGTTGTGGGTTATTACATTAGAAAAATTCATGCAACCACTTTATTCATCCATGTTAGGAACACCCCAGCTAAAAGTTTGGCAGTCATATTTAAATGTATAATGCGTTATGTTAATTTTATTAAGTTTTTAATTAATGACTTTACAGATTAATAAAGGATGCCATTCAGTCCATAAAAATAATGTCTATGAAAATGCATAGGTGAACTTCAGAAGTAAACAGATATTATGACACAAAAGATAATAGTGTGCCTGGTTCCAAACTTTAAGTACGTATATATTTTAATTGAATTATTTTCCAGCGAATCAAAATATCTTCTCACAGAGAATGGAATGAGTGCTTTCCGGTGAGTGGTGTCACTGCTTCAGATTATTCTGCTCAGCTCATTCTAAATTTCCTATCTCGTATAATAGTGAAGTTTTCAGTTGATAACTTTTAATTAGTACAGTACCATGCACCACAGCATCATCAGCAAACAACCCCAGATTGCTGCCCATCCTGTCCTCTAAATCATTTATCTGTATATAGAGAACAACAGTGATCTTATCACACATACCTGGAGCACTCCTGATGATACCATTGTCCCTGATACTGGGTTCTATTACTTAAGAAGTCTTCGAGCGATTCACATATCTGTGAACTTATTCCATATGCTTGTACCTTCATTCAGAGCCTGCAGTGGGGCACCATGTCAAATGTGTTCCAGAAATCTATGGACTCTGCCAGTTGCCCTTCATATGTTGTTCACAGTATATCATGTGAGAAAAGGTTGATCTGAGCTTCACACGAGCAATGCTCTCTCAAGCTGATTTGTGGACATAATCTTCTCAGTCTCAAGAAAATTTATTATATTCAGACTGGGAATATGTTCAAGGATTCTGCAACAAACTGAAGTTACTGATATTCGTCTGTAATTTTGCAGGCATGTTCCTTTACTCTTCTGCCACTTGGGACTTTGTGCTGGACGAGAGATTCGCAATAAATGCAAGCTAAATAAGGGATAATGCCATGGAGTATTCTTTGTAAAACCAAATTGGGAGTTCATCCGGACCTAGTGCCTTATTTGCTTTTAAATCTTTCAATTGTTTCTCTGTGCCAGGAGCCTGTCCGACGGTCAGATGACTGTATATTTGTATGATTTCGCTGTGTGAATGATTTCTTGAATGTGAAATTTAAAACTTTGGCTTTCGTTTTGCTGTCTTCAACTGCCACACCTGACTGTTCAACGAGGGACTGATCAGGGATTTTAGGGATTTTACGTAGGACCAGAATTTTCTCAGGTTCTCTGCAAGATATTTTGCTAAGGTATCACAGTGGTAGTTGTTGTATGTTTTGCACATAGATCTTTTCACAAACATACGAATCTCTATTAATCTTTTCTTGTTGCCATTTTTGCGGTCTCTTTCGAACTGAGGGTGCAATAACCTCTGCTTCCTCAGCATCTTCCAAATATCATTAAACCATGGTGAGTCTTTTCCATCCTTTATCCACTTACAAGGTGCATAACTCTCCAGACCGTGATTTACAATCTGTTTAAACTTTACCTGTAACTCCTGTACATGCATCTTACTGGAACTAAGTGACGTTAATTCACCGGCTAAGTGAGATGTTAACAACTGCTTATCTACTCTTATCTACAAGAAACACTCTCCTAGCCTTCTTACTTGATGTAATATCTTTCATAACCCTGGTTAATTGCTAGTTATGATCGCTAATCCTCATTTCTATACTGATATTGTCAGTATGATCTGGCATGTTTGTAGCTACAAGATCTAAGATATTTCCATTGCGTATGGGCTGCCAAGCTAACTGCTCAAAAGAGTTTTCAGAAAATGTTTTCAAAATTATTTTGGCCGTCTGTCTGTCAGTATCCTCTGCAATGAATCCATAGATATACCAGTCTATACTCAATAGGTGAAAATCATCTCCAACTAGTATTGCACGGTCTGGGAATTTATGCGCAATTGACTGTGGACTTCCTTTGAAGACTAAAAACTGTCACATTGGAATCGGGTCGCCTCTAAAAACATCCATGTGTTATACATGACCAGATAACTTCACTGTTGCATTCCACTTCAATCCCAGCAGAGGTAATATTTTTGTCAGCTGCAATAAACACTCCCCTTGCTATGGTGTCTAATCTGTCTTTACGACATATGTTCCCTGACTTACTAAATCTCTCAGATCTTTCCACTTTAGGTTGCAGTGAGCTGTTGGTCTCAAGAATACTTTGAGCATGAGAGCTTTCCTGTAGGGCAGGAAATTCAAGAAATTTTGTTATGAATTCTTTGACAGTTTACTGATAAAATTTTGACAGATGAAGTTTCTTTAGACCTAAAGTGGTCTGACATTCTTTGCTGCGTATTGACTGGTGAGTGTTCTTCAGAGTACTTCAAACTACTGTCTAGTTTAAAAAACACTCATGTGCACTTCATAAGCAATCTGCTACCTGAGTAGCTGCTTCCTTCATGCAGTCCACCCCCTGACCTGACAAGCGGAATCTTACAAATCCCAGCCAGATAATGCAGGTCTAGAAATCTGCAGTCAAGACAATCACAGAGTCAATGAAGCCTTTGGTTGAGACCCTTCACTCAGCTCCAAACCAAAGGACCCAATCACCCCTGGGAACAATGCTGCAAATTGCAAGCTCTGCCTGCACCCCACACCGAGGCTAGCAGTCTTCACCACCACCACTTCCTCCTCCTCCTCCCCCCCTCCTCCCCCGTCTCCCATTCCCCCACCCCTCCCCTGCCACCTGTATGAACTGAGGATGGCAACAGAAATCATTAATGCTGATGTAAGCCACAACTTGCAGACTACTGCACCCTGCATGCTCGATAGCTGCAGACAGAGCTGCCTCCACATCTCGGATGAGGCTCACCGAGAGACTACCGAATGCACATTGTCTTTCTTTCCAGCCCTGAACAGTGTCTGTCTAAGGGGCTCCACAACACACCTAATTTTGGAGTTCCCAATAACTAGTAAACCCCTACTCCTGTGTGCCTGCCCATATCCTACTGAAGCAGCAGCCGCATATTTACTTAAAGGGCGAAAGGGTGAGGCCAAGCGACCAGTCTCCTCATTGGCTCTCTGCCTTGACTGATGCAAATGCATTACCTCCCTATACTCACCCTGTGGTGAGGGTGAATCCACCGCATCATGTACACTAGGAGGTGCCTGGTTAGCAGAGCCCATGGGCAGAACAAGTGACACCTGAGGTGTCCCATACAACACGCCAGATTCTCCACTACCACTGTACCCTGAGGCAGCAGTCTGAAGGTGACCGATTGTAGCCAGAAGTGCCTCAAGCTGTTTGCGGACCACAACCAACTCCTCATGCATCCACATACAGGATGCACACACCCTAATCATCCTAGTAAGACCAACTGAGAAGCAAACTATAAAAGCAGGTAGAATCCCAGGTACACAACTTGTTACCCTCCTGATGTGTCACAAATGGGTATTGAAGCATTAATTAGCTAGCTGTTCAGTGAGCAATTCTGCGCTACAGGCTGAAGGATTTTTTTCTTACAAAAATGTGAAAATCAAACCTTTTAAATAGAGCAGCATATGCTAAATTTAGTAAATGTAGTACAAGGAAAAGAAGGAAATTCATGAAGACTTAATTTATTGCTCTGTACGATGACTGGTATGTTGTTGTATTAATAATAAATGAAAAAAAGAAATGACATGACAACTGGCTTTTATTCATCTTATATTGAAATTAAGATTTTAATTGTTAAAAATTAGATAGTGTTGAAACTAGCGAGGGCAAAAATAATAATGAAACCTTCACTTTCAAGGAAATGTCAGTGTTCTGCCACAGCAACTGTTGTGACCTTCATAGCACCCAACAGACCTGGTGGGCAGAGACTGGTATGCAACCAGTCCAAAAATTATTGGCGTCAGTGGCCTCCAGTGCATTAAAATGCTCTGGGAAAAATAAAACTTCAAATCAGTTACTAAATCAGTTTGTGAATTCCACATTATGTCACACATAAATACATCCATCCTGAGGAATATTTGTACTGCTGTGATGCTTGTAGATGACTATTTTCATTCTTTGTTTTATGGTAGAAGAAAATGAACCTTTCTATTAAGGCACATCCATCCTGAGGAATATTTGTACTGCTGTGATGCTTGTAGATGACTATTTTCATTCTTTGTTTTATTGTAGAAGAAAATGAACCTTTCTATTAAGGCACTGATTTTAATTGAAATTAGTCTTATGTTAACTCCTAACTCAGGTCAGTTGGTATCTCACTTTCTGTTTGCTATAGGGTACAGTATGGAGTGAATTGGTAGTACATTGGCAGCACTGTGTCTTCTTACCTTTTATGCTGTGTGACAGGCTTTACAGTGCATCATAATGAAAAGGCAAGGGGTCTCGCATTTTGTGTTGCTGACTTCTTAACGGACCAATTACCCCTCTCTTCCCAATAATTTTGCACCATGCTGACCATGCCCAACCCATTTACAACTGCTGCCTGCTTCACACATACCTACATACCAACATGCATCTCACACTGTCATTGTATTATTATTTATTTCTATTCCTGTCTTCATTTTAATCTCATCCAGTTTTCTTATTGGTCTTATTTACATCTTGATGTGTTGCTACTGTGCTTCATGTAGCTTCATCCTTCCTTCACTATACTTCATCTGGTTTTGTCTTTTTCCAGTTTTTCAGAATATTCCCATATGTTTTAATGCTCTGTTACTATTTTTTATTCTTCCACAATCGATTTTTGTTCCTTCCATCTGTGTAAATACAGAAAAGTTTCCCTACCCGTATACAGAACCCAGTCCCACATAACTGTTTCTGTGTTGCTGCTTAGTTTGTGGAATTGCTCCCAAATAGCTTTTCACAGTGATTCTATGTTATAATTCTGTCATTCCACAGCCCTCACCAACTCAGGCCTACACAATATATAACTGAGTCCTAAACATTTTGTCACTACCTCAGCACTGCCTGTAAAATATTTCCACCGCTGTACCAATTACCACATCACATTGCCAAATTTGAAACCCACGTACTGCAGGAACAAGAGCAGCATACGCAGTGCCACCTTAAAAACTGTAAAGTCTATTCACTTTGTACACTTATATTGGACTACCACAATCCAGCACCACTACAAAAACCTCTGTCAAACCTCCTTTACATCAGTTAATAGATGCCTGACACCATCTTGCAGAACTACATATGCTACAATCTCACAAGCTCCCGCCCACCATCCTACCGAACCCAGCACCTAAACAGTCCTGTAACATAGTAGTGAACCTCTCCTCCAAAAGCCTCATTTCAAAGGGGCTTGTCTTTTGCCACATTCACAAATTCAGTCATTCTGAGCTTGTTAAAGACCTACTCTCCTCCCTAAAGTGGAAACACTTTTTTGCTACCAACTCAAAACTAGTACTGAACCCAGCCTTACTTGGTATACTCTTCCATCTAACTGTGATCCTACAATACATCCCTCCCCTCCACCTTCACTCCCCCCACCTCACTTCCTGAATCATCCTGTAACCTCAATTCTTGTCTCACCATCATTCCTCCGAACTCACATACGCAGAGAGAAGCACAGTCTGGTGCTTAAAAACTGATTCCCACCTTAAAATCACTTCTAATGGAATACATTTCTGAATAAATAAAGAATATTGTTTGTGACTGCAGTGCACTTTCTGCTCCACCTGTACAGTCCTTGTTAGGGTGTCGAGTACATGGACAGTTTGAAAATTGGCTCATTCCATTTCAAGTAACGGGAGTCTCTGCTGGACCATTTCTGAATATAATGAAATTTTATTGGAAGGTTCCACAATGTCTTGAATGGATATGTACTAAGATTCAACTCCATATCTCCTTTGGTTCATTTCTACAGCCTCTCGTGAATAGGGGTCCCGAGTTTGCACCACCTACACACGTGCCAAAGTGTGAAATTTGGATAACTTTTGTGAAAGGTACTTTCAGTTTACGAGCCCTTGCTTTTGTACACTTAAACAACTTTTTGTGGTGAATTAGAAGATATTATTGCTGACATTTTTAAATGCAAACTGTAACAGCCGTAAGACCACAAAAATGACAGAAAATTAACTGTGTGACTTTGAGAGCCCATCTTTAACGAGTCACAATTCACAATTTAATCAACAGATTTGGCCAACAACTGTTCTGTCTTCTTGTGCTTTTTGTTCGATAGCCTTGGGCCTTTTCTGTCAAATTATATGCTCCTACCAATTTGGTGAAAATCTTTTGGGTGCGAAATTTGTGTAGTTTTAGGAGTCCATATCTCAACTGTATGTTCTTTAATCTTTATAATCTTTCTGTATCTAAAAAGAGAAGTCTTTCAACTTCAGAGGTGCTGTAGTTTTAATTTTTGATTCTTGCCTGCTTATGACTGAAAAAAAATTGCTCACAGTTATTACTTTTCACACACATTTTTATGCTCAAACGTGATATTAATGAATAAACAGGAAGATAAATCAGTGAAAGCTTTTTTCTGTCCATAAAAATACAAGTGTAGTTATGTACGAATCAACTTCAAGCAATAAGCAGCAATAAAACAAATGAAAATCCAGAATGTTAGAACTGTAAACACAACTGGAATAATTCTTTTTCACATCAGAATGAATAAATTGCTATTACTGTCTTGTTCATATTCTGAGTAAATATATTGGATTCCTGATGTTTTGTTGTTTTTATGACTTTTAGACATGTATTGTTCTGGAATTGGTCTTCTCAAAATTTTGTGAACTCAGACCAAAGTAGTGCTGCTGGTATGAGAGTTGTTGTAATTTAACCTTACCCAAAAAGGTTGTGTTTTAAAACCCATTGTAAAAAAAATCAATAAAACCCAACTGTATCTAATATGAAAATTTAATTAACATCAAAATATTAGATAGTTAGCCTTACACGAACTAAAGAGAGCCATCATATTTACTGAAGGCAAATATGTAGTGTCAGAAGAATTTATTTTATTAATATTGTGTTTTAACTTTTCTTGCAATTTAAGAAATGCAACTAAAATAACATTTACACTCCCAGCAAAAAGAAACTAACTTGATGTAGAATTGTAATGAGAGTAAAGTACAGTTAACTACTTTTTGGAAGCATACAGAAATTTGTAGATCTTCACCAATTTCTCAGTTATTTTGTCTCCTAAATTTTTTATTAATTGTGCCCAAATGAGCTGGCAGATGGACAAGATTCTTTCAGGTGCATTGCTGGCAGGGCATGAAAAGAGGCACTAATAAAGTAGTTGTAAGAATGGGTTATTGTTTTGAATAGAGTAGTAATAGGAATTTATATTGAATTGTGTTATCATAAATCTGAAAAGAAAGCAATAAAATCCAATTTCAACTACTTTTCTTTCATTTTTTAAACCCATTTTTATTTTCTCCCTAATCCTGGCTGGTACACTCAGTTCATGCATGTGTAATACATAAAAATGGCCAACTGGTGTTGGCTGCAGCAGCTATCAAGGATGGTAACTATGAGGAATTAATCAAAAAAACTGTGTGCCATTTGGAATCAAAGAATGCATGCTCCAATACTGAGAACCATGTCCTGGATAACCTGGGCCAGAATCTTATTCAGTATGTGTTTTTAAAAGCATATGACCCAGAAGAAACTAAACAATACAAACAGGGGTTTATACTGATAAGAATGTTCTAGCGATGCATCAATCAACTGTAGAAGAGTTTTTAGAGAAACTGGTTCTTTAAAAAAGAAAATAAATAAAAACAGTCATGGTCTGACAAGCCACCATTCTCTCTCTCTCTCTCTCTCTCTCTCCCTCCCTCCCTCCCTCCCTCCCTCCCTCCCTCCCTCCCTCCCTCCCTCCCTCCCTCCCTCCCTCCCCTCTCCCCCCTCTCCCCCCTCTCCCCAGTCTCTCCCCCCCCCCTTTCCCCCCCTCCCCTTCCCCCTCCCCAAATTGACATCGGTGTATATCGTGTATGCCTCATATCACTGACTTTTCATTTTTGCTGAGTGCTGGAAGCTCTACAGCAGGCTGCTTCTGTGCACCTTACTGAATGAGAGAAATTTCTTCTTTTGCAAACAACAAATATTGAAATATTGTAATGCTTTTTACACACAAGAAAGACTTCAAACAATTCTGTCTGCTTGATAAGCACATTTCGACAACATTTGCAATGAACAGAGTTACAGATTAGAACACACCCTACTCTCATGTTTCTTTTGTTCTGTGACTTTTTTAAGCACTGCCAAGAATGTCTTCTTCCAAGGAGCCAGTCACAACTCTGAGGTGGGAATCTGCTGCACAGGGAAAACATTAAGTACAGCAAGTGGCCTAATGATCTTCATACCAATTAGTAATCTATTTGAGACCAGTAAATGCTACTCAAGCTACTGTTTGTATGAAATCTGAAGATACTTGCAATATCTGTAGGGTATATAAGAATCCCAGAATGTGACAAGCAGTAGTTCGTCTAGCTTAGTACTTCGTTTTTATGTAATATTCTTCTTTACAGTGTCGATATTTAGAGGCCTCCTTTTCCGTTCAAGAGGGTTTCGATTATTATTGGTGCAATCTCTTCCTTGCATAGTTTGTTAATCTGTCCCTAATATTCTGAGTTCCACTTTTCTTGTCACCTGGTATTTTTAAATGACAGATAAATAAATAAGTGGTGTGGCTATAATTAATACCAGTGTAAATAAAATCCTTGTATACTCTTATTAACTAAATAATACTACACCAGGCCATGTGAGATATATTGTGTTAGTAGTTTTTTATGATGCCCTCCAGATGAAATACTAGTACCACCTCCTAGGTTGAGAATGTAAATAAGTCTTAAATCTTCTCCATCTAAATTTAATTCTTCTGATAGCTCCGGTGAATTTCCATTTACTTAATTTATCTCTGGTTTTATTAAGTCCATCCCAGAGCTTACCTAGTTCCTCGTCTGTTTTTCCTAAATCAACTGTGAGCCATGGTGTACTGACATAAATCTGTTGTTTCTTGTACCATTTGAGTAATTAATTCACTTACTCTTGCCTCCAAAGTTCTGAAAGTGGAGCCTGGTAAAGCTGTTATGTCCAAATTTTTACCCTGGTCTAACACATGTAACCACATTTGCATTTCTTAAGAATTGTTCATTAACTCTTGTAAACATTTGTTTAGTTAATTCTTTCATATATGTTTTACATTCTGAGCTACCTCCTTTAATTGTTCAAAACCAGCATTTCTTACAAGATCACATAGTTGGTTTATCTTAGTACTTAACTACCCTTGTAAAGTGGGTAAAATGTTAGCAAGTTAGTTATTTTTGTGTTTATCTCTTTTTTTTTTCTCTTCGTGAGATTCCTGAATATGCTGTTGGAGGCTACCATTTGTGATATCTACATTTGCACTTAAATCTTCAGTCGATCTTCCACCATTTGTTGCCTAATATTTAGTAATGTAAAAACGCTAATGAGTTGTCTGTTGACTCAGTATTTTAAGCCCAATAACACACAACTTTTTGGCCAGCCACTGACTTCAAATTTCTCACAACACATAGTACCATTTGAAGGCATGTTATTTTGATTCAAATACAGCTCACTTACGACTTTAAGTGGCACTAGGCATGGCGAACTGCCAGTGCGAAGTGGGGCCGTCATGGTGGGAAGGCTACAATAGAAATTACTGCAGCAGTGGCCAACTCTGGTGTTTGATATGCCACCAATGTAACTGGTGTGTGATGACAAGGAACTGAAGACTAGAAAACAGCCACCGGCTAGAATTGTCGATCTTCTGGATTGTAGACATGTATTTTATTCTGTGTTGTAATTATTGTTGAGTAACTTAATATTCTTGTATAGACAACTAAATTTCTTCTGTTCTTTCTGTATCACTGAGAAGTCTATAAAGTTTTCTCCTCAACAGCTCAGTTCTTCATAAACTTTTCTTGAATAAAGTATTATTAATGATTGCTGCATTGTGTAACCTTCACAGTTGACCACATTGTCATGGACAGTGCCCTTTTCTACTGTAACTCATTATGACAAAAATACTAATTTCTTTCAAGTACCTTGACAAATTTTTGCAGATTTGCCATTCTGTGAGGCTTTCACCACAAACGAAATTTTTCCTGGGTACCTACATGACAATTTTCTCTGAGGAGGGCAGTATTGTCAAAACACCTTTTGCCTTGTATTTCTGACTGTGTCTCCTTTTTGGCATGCTGCTAAGTGCTGAAGACTCAACAACAGACTACTACTGTGCACACTACTACATGAGAGAATTTTCTTCTTCTGTAAACCACATATATTATTATAGCTTTTTACACACAGGAAAGATATCAAGCTGCTCTGTTTGCTTGACTAGTATATTTCAACATCATTTGCAACAAACCAAGTTACAGTCTATAGCATTTCTTGGTTCTGTGTATGTCTGATGCATTGTCACACGTGTCTTCATCCTAGGAGGCTGGCACATATCTGAAGCAGAGATCTGCTGCACAGAGAAAACATTAAGAGTAGCAAGTGTGGCCAAACGGAAGCCACTTCCAGTGTTGCTCTGTCCAGTAGCAACATAGTCTACCTTACCATTCAGTCAACATACACATGCAGAAAAACCCAGTGGTCAACATGAATGTCCCACTATCCAAACTACTTTAAATAAATGTGCTCCAGTAGTTGATGGTCATCATTCATCAGTCCTAAATACCCTGTGCAATACATTACTTTAACAAAGTGATAGAATACACTATAGTCTTGATCTATTTAAATTCAAGGACAGCATTTCAAGCATCATCTTGTATTACATTACAGAGAAAGAAATTAAAGAAATAGAATTTGATCAAGAACGGTATGCTGAAGTCCACAGAGTTGCTAGGGTAAGAGAAAATCAACAGTTCAAGCCCATTGTTGTAAACAATATTAGAGGAAACAGAGGTTAGAATGATTTTGTAGTATTCAAAGTCAAAGCGTTTAAAGTCGGTGAAGAAATTCCAGCACTTATCAGCTTTTTGCATCCCAGTGGCCATGTCTGTCCCTTCCATTGTCCATCTACCTAAGGTACTTAATGGATTCCGGGTCATCACATATTTAAAATCAGAAGCACCATCAACAGCATCAGGAAGGCAACATACTTGTTCAGAATCTAAATAAGACGGCATTTGCAATTTATTTAGTCTGAAGTGCAAAGACATTATTCCAGTCATACAGTGTGTTTAAAGTTCTGTCTTTTTGGATTTTCATTTGTTTTACTGCTGCTTATTGCTTGAAGTTATTGTACATAACTACACTTGTATTTTTGTGGCTTAAAAGCTGTTTTCTCTCATTTTACTTTCTATTTACTCATTAATGTTGCATTTGAGCATGTACACTCTTTATGAAAAGCTACAACTTTCAAAAAGGTTTTACAGCGGTAAGCAGACAAGGGTCAGCTGCTGAAACTGAAAGACTGCTGAACAGGTCCAGAAAAACAGGGACACTTCTTTGAAAATATATTTATTGAAATATAAGTTTCAAAAATGGGCAAATTAAAGCTGAAAGTACATATTTTATATTGTAATTAGCCCTTTACAAAACATTCATTGTAGAACACACAAATTTGACCATCCGTTATTTCCTTTTCTCTGCTGAACAGAACACTAGAACAGTGTATTATTGCAACCTCGTTTGTAGTCCAGTGGGCCACTCTTGAGAGCACAAGACAGACTCTTAAAAACCAAGTCAAAAAGAAATAGATTTGTGCATTAGAAGTTCATTTGATATGAGTATTGTTTCAAAATTAATTATTTTAATTTAATATGAATTGTCCCACGCATAACGCAGAACATCATTAAGTTTTGCAAGAGAACACTGTGTAAGCTAGCTAGTTTGCATGTAGGATTCAGCTGGTAAAATTAAAGTATGTTAAGAATAACATTTGCATTTTATGGGTGAGACTTTACGCACTGTATTCTCTCCAGTGTTTGAAGCTTTGTCAGAAAATGGGTTAAGAGGAATATTGTTTTAGAATGAAGGTACATGTTTTGGGCGCTTATTTTGCCACATAACATAATAATTCCCCCCCAATGAACCATGGGCCTTGCAGTTGGTGGGGAGCCTTGCATGACTCAGCGATACAGATAGCCCTACCGTAGGTGCAACCACAACGGAGGGGTATCTGTTGAGAGCCCAGACAAATGCGTGGTTCCTGAAAAGGGGCAGCAGCCTTTTCAGTAGTTGCAGGGGCAACATCCTGGATGATTGACTGATCTGGCCTTGTAACACAAACCAAAACAGCCTTGCTGTGCTGGTACTGCGAACGGCTGAAAGCAAGGGGAAACTACAGCCATAATTTTTCCTGAGGGCATGCAGCTTTACTGTATGGTTAAATGATGATAGCGTCCTCTTGGGTAAAATATTCCGGAGGTAAAATAGTCCCCCATTCGGGTCTCCGGGTGGCGACTACTCAAGAGGACGTTGTTATCAGGAGAAAGAAAACTGGCGTTCTACGGATCGGAGCATGGAATGTCAGATCCCTTAATCGGGCAGGTAGGTTAGAAAATTTAAAAAGGGAAATGGATAGGTTAAAGTTAGATATAGTGGGAATTAGTGAAGTTTGGTGGCAGGAGGGACAAGACTTTTGGTCAGGTGAATACAGGATTATAAATACAAAATCAAATAGGGGTAACACAGGAGTAGGTTTAATAAGGAAAAAAAAAATAGGAGTGCGGGTAAGCTACTACAAACAGCATAGTGAACGCATTATTGTGGACAAGATAGACATGAAGCCCACGCCTACTACAGTAGTACAAGTTTATATGCCAACTAGCTCTGCAGATGATGAAGAAATTGAAGAAATGTATGATGAAATCAAAGAAATTATTAAGGTAGTGGTGGGAGACGAAAATTTAATAGTGATTGGTGACTGGAATTCGGTAGTAGGAAAAGGGAGAGAAGGAAACGTAGTAGGTGAAT
Source organism: Schistocerca piceifrons (assembly GCF_021461385.2). NCBI lineage: Eukaryota > Metazoa > Arthropoda > Insecta > Orthoptera > Acrididae > Schistocerca > Schistocerca piceifrons. Next base: position 156,885,815 of record NC_060148.1, read on the forward strand.
ATGCATTGGGGCTAAGAAATGAAAGAGGAAGCCGCCTGGTAGAATTTTGCACAGAGCACAACTTAATCATAGCTAACACTTGGTTCAAGACTCATAAAAGAAGGTTGTATACTTGGAAGAAGCCTTGAGATACTGACAGGTTTCGGATGGATTATGTAATGGTAAGACCGACATTTAGGAACCAAGTTTTAAATTGTAAGACGTTTCCATGGGCTGATGTGGACTCTGACCACAATCTATTGGTTATGAACTGTAGATTAAAACTGAAGAAACTGCAAAAAGGTGGGAATTTAAGGACATGGGACCTGGATAAACTGACTAAACCAGAGGTTATACAGAGTTTCAGGGAGAGCATAAGGGAACAATTGACAGGAATGGGGGAAAGAAATATAGTACAAGAAGAATGGGTACCTCTGAGGGATGAAATAGTGAAGGCAGCAGAGGATCAAGTAGGTAAAAAGACAAGGGCTAGTAGAACTCCTTGGGTAACAAAAGAAATATTGAATTTAGTTGATGAAAGGAGAAAATACAAAAATGCAGTAAATGAGGCAGGCAAAAAGGAATACAAATGTCTCAAAAATGAGATCGACAGGAAGTGCAAAATGGCTAAGCAGGGATGGCTAGAGGACAAATGTAAGGATGTAGAGGCTTATTTCACGAGGGGTAAGATAGATATTGCTTACAGGAAAATTAAAGAGACCTTTGGAGAAAAGAGAACCACTTGTATGAATATCAAGAGCTCAGATCGGAACCCAGTTCTAAGCAAAAAAGGGAAAGCAGAAAGGTGGAAGGAGTATATAGTGGGTCTATACAAGGGTGATGTGCTTTAGGACAATATTATGGAAATGGAAGAGAATGTAGATGAAGATGAAATGGGAGATATGGTACTGCATGAAGAGTTTGACAGAGAAGTGAAAGATCTGAGTCGAAACAAGGCCCCGGGAGTAAACAGCATTCCATTAGAACTACTGATACCCTTGGGAGGGCCAGTCCTCACAAAACTCTACCATCTGGTGAGCAAGATGTATGAGACAGGTGAAATACCCTCAGACTTCAAGAAGAATATAATAATTCCAATCCCAAAGAAAGCAGGTGTTGACAGATGTGAAAATTACCGAACTATCAGTTTAATACATCACAGCTGCAAAATACTAACGCGAATTCTTTACAGACGAATGGAAAAACTAGTAGAAGCCGACCTCGGGGAAGATCAGTTTGGATACCGTAGAAATATTGGAACACGTGAAGCAATACCGACCCTACGACTTATCTTAGAAGCTAGATTATGGAAAGCATTTGTAGACTTAGACAAAGCATTTGACAATGTTGACTGGAATACTCTCTTTCAAATTCTGAAGGTGGCAGGGGTAAAATACAGAGAGCGAAAGGCTATTTACAATTTGTAAAGAAACCAGATGGCAGTTATGAGAGTCGAGAGACATGAAAGGGAAGCAGTGGTTGGGAAGGGAGTGAGACAGGGTTGTAGCCCATCCGCGATGTTATTCAACCTGTATATTGAGCAAGCAGTGAAGGAAACAAAAGAAAAATTAGGAGTAGGTATTAAAATCCATGGAGAAGAAATAAAAACTTTGAGGTTCGCCGATGACATTGTAATTCTGTCAGAGACAGCAAAGCACTTGGAAGAGCAGTTGAACAGAATGGACAGTGTCTTGAAAGGTGGATATAAGATGAACATCAAAAAAAGCAAAACGAAGATAATGGAATGTAGTCAAATTAAGTTGGGTGATGCTGAGGGAATTAGATTAGAAAATGATGCACTTAAAGTAGTAAAGGAGTTTTGCTGTTTGGGGAGGAAAATAACTGATGATGGTTGAAGTAAAGAGCATATAAAATGAAGACTGGCAATGGCAAGGAAAGCGTTTCTGAAGAAGAGAAATTTGTTAACATCAAATATAGATTTAAGTGTCAGGAAGTCATATCTGAAAGTATTTGTATGGAGTGTAACCATGTATGGAAGTGAAACATGGACAATAAATACTTTAGACAAGAAGAGAATAGAAGCTTTCGAAATGTGGTACTACAGAAGAATGCTGAAGATTATATGGGTAGATCACATAACTCATGAGGAGGTATTGAATAGAATTGGGAAGAAGAGAAGTTTGTGGCACAACTTCATTAGAAGAAGGAATCGGTTGGTAGGACATGTTCTGAGGCATCAAGGCATCACAAATTTTGTATTGGTTGGCAGCGTGGAGGGTAAAAATCGTAGAGGGAGACCAAGAGATGAATACACTAAACAGATTCAGAAAGATGTAGGTTGCAGTAGGTACTGGGAGATGAAGAAGCTTGCACAGGATAGAGTAGCATGGAGAGCTGCATCAAACCAGTCTCAAGACTGAAGACCACAACAGCAACAACAACAACAACAACAACAACAACAACAACAACATAATAATAGATATTTTTAACTAAATTTCAAATTACAATACATAGGAGTAATGACATCAAAGACTAGAGTCCAAAAGTTCAGAGAAAAGTTGAAGAAAAATGAGGACGCATATCAGCTACATTTAGCAAACAAAAAGAAGCATGATAAGAAAAGAAACCAAATGATAAGAAAAACAGTGAATGACAATCTAGCACTTCATAAATTAAAGAAAACAAAAGAGAGAACAAAAACAGCACTTTAGAATGAGGAAGAAAGAACAGTCCAGTAACTCATTAGTTCAACTGTACAAGCCAGCAAGTTCACTAGGAAAGGTAGCAGTAGACAAAGAAGCATTGCCTAAGAGCCCCAACAAAAGAAGCACTGTGGTGAAGAAGCTGTTATCACAGTATCCAGAAACTGAAGGTGCTTCTTCTTCCAGAACAGAAATACCACTGTGTGGGCGTAAAATTTATACTAAGGGACTTATTTCACAAGTCCAAAATTTATTCTCAATAAATCTTTCAGGAAAGAGAGATTGTTTGGTTCATAGAGATATAATTACCAAAAGAAGTATAAGGTGCAGCAGTGAATAATGTTGACAACAGTAATGGAAGCATATGAACTTTTTAAATATGAATTTCCACATTTTACAGCTGTGGTGAAAAAACGTAATTTTTTGATCCTAGACCCACTAATGTTTTGCCGACATCTAAAATACCACATAATATCTGTACCTGAAGGTACCATGCAAATATGGAGTTTCTTATTAAATGTTTAAGTGATGAATTTCCAAATTTCCGAAATACTATCAAAGCATTGGTTTGTAGTACAGGCAAAGAAAAGAGTGTGGCACAAAATTCTATTAATTGTAAGTTACAATCCAGTGATCCCAGGCTAATTAATCTTATAGATGACAGTGAAATGTATGAGGAAGTATGTTGGAAGCAATAGAAAGAACAAGAGGTGCGTGTTTCGGTTGTTGCTGAAACTGGTAGTGTACGAGATGTGCTGCAGGAAGTGTTTCAGTGTACAAACTGCAGGGAACCTTGCTCGTTATGCCAGACACTGCATGAAGTCAACTGGAATGATTTATGTTCCCAAGGAAAGAATTGCAGAAAATGTTGAAATGCATTAGTTTTATTTATTATTTTGCGGACAATTTAGTATGTATATCTGAACACTGTATTTGTTAGAATTAAAAGAGTTATTTTATTGCTTAAAACAGTAACTTGACTTCAAAAACTTAAGATTCCTAAATGTAAAACACAAAAATACTAGTACAAACTAGGACAAATGTCCAACCTGAAATGTTGGAATTGTTCTGCACTTTGCAGGGACAGCAAGACAAAAAAAAAATCAAAGAACATACAGCTGAGATATAGACCTGTATAATTATCCAAAATTTGGCACCCAAAATATTTTCATTAAACTGGCAGGTGCATATATTTTCTTTGAGAGGAACTGAGGCTATTGCAGAAAGGCACAAGAAGACAGCATGGTTGTGTATCACATTACCAATTCTTGGCTGAATCTGCCGATTAAATTTTGAATTATGGCTGATTAAAGAGGGACTCTCATAGATGCAAAGTGAATTTTCTACTATTTTTGAAGTTTTACAGCTGTCAACACATGTACAGAGTCTGCCAGAAAAATCTATACACTCCTTTGTCAGGCTCTATCGCGATATCAATATTGTTGTTGCATTTGAGTTGCAAGTGTGTTGTAGTATGTTCTTTGGCTCAACAGATGTTAGCACTTTCATCTCAGATTGATAAAATGAGATGGCTGGAGCACACATGACATTTGAGCAATGAAGATTTATTGTGAAATGGTTTTTCAAGTTTGAAGTGCGACATCAGCGGAGGCAGTAGTTGGAAACATAACCACCAACCCACCTAGCAATTAAAAGCATCATTGTCAAGTTTTAATTGCATGGAACAAATTGTGATGTTCACAAAGGAAGATCAGGAAGACAGCATACAGCTACAAGTCCTGCTTTGTTGGCGTTTGTTAATTCTCCACAGAAGTCTGCTACGCAATGTGCACGTGAAGTGGGGGTTAGCAGTACAAGTGTACATTGAATTCTGAAAGTTGCAAAATGGAAAGTTGACACTCCACAATTACTGCACGTGATTAATGATGATGATCCTGATCGCCGAATGCAATTTTTTGAAACCTATCAGCAAATGGTAACTGATGATGAACAATTTGTGATGAAGGTAGTGTGGAGTGACATGGCACAATTTAAACTTAAGGGAACCATGAATCGGCATAACAGTGTGTACTGGGCACCAGAAAATCTGCATGTTTATATGGATAAAGCAGTCAATCTACCAGGGGTTCATGTGCGGTGTGGACTATCATCTAGGATCTTTGTAGGACCCTTTTTCTTTGATGCTACTGTCACTGGTGAAGTGTACCTGGAAATGTTATGCACATCAATTTTTCTAGATACACATCCACTTTATAGAGCTGATGAAAAGGTCTTCTACCAACAGGATGGTGCACCACCTAGCTGCATGAGCTTTCCTGGATGACAATTTTCCGGGGCATTAAATTGGATGAAGAGGCCCATTAAGTTCCCTCCACGGTCGTCAGATCTAACATCTATGGACTTTTACTTGTGGGGAACTGTGAAAGATAACGCCTATCAAAGGAAGCCACACATGCTGGAGGTACTTTGCCAGGAGATTACAGCAACATGTGCAGCGATCTCCACTGCAACATTGACTGATGTAGTTGCGGCGACTGCTCGTCATTCTGTTATGTGCATAGCCACCAATGGTGAACATTTTGAACATGTACAGTAACCATGGTTCCTTAAAGTGTGTATACATTTTTCTGGCCGACTCTGTATTTAAAGATGTAATTAGTTGTTGTTGTGGTCTTCAGTCCTGAGACTGGTTTGATGCAGCTCTCCATGTAATTAGTAATGTATTCTTATTCAGCACAAAATATTGTTTAGTATACAAAAGCAGGATCTTTATAAGCTAAGAGCACCTTTCATGACCGTTATCCAGTCAACATTCTGGCATGCATGTAGGTTGTGGAAACTGAGACCCCAGCCTATGAGAAGCTGAAGAACTGGACCGAAAAGAAATATCGAACTGAAACTTTGTACATGTTCATCCAAGACATTGTTGAACCTACTCCAAAAAAGCCATTGGATTCAGAAATGGCTAAGTGAGGACCATCTTTAAATCTGGTACATTTCAAATGGAATGACCCTAGTGCTTGATTAATGTTCTGTCACAGGATCCAACACCATCTCTTTAGATTATACTCTGTAAACAAATCTTTGTTGAGAACATTTTCCGACTGTCTGTGGCATGAATAATCCAATTTCTTGTAATTTTCTGTCTGTGATGATAAATTTTTTCCAGTTGACAAGATATGTACTATGAATCTTTTCTCGCTACATTTGTATGTCTTTCTGGGCACTGCATGCTGCAACATCATACATTAAATGCATGTCTTTAGTTTGTTGTAATGAGAAATGTTACACCTTTTACAATCAGTCAACTCCTCTGTGAACAGAGTGTGGGCAATAGTGTATTATTTTTCAAGATATTGTTACAGTTGTCAGTTTGAAGGCAGGTGCTTTACTACTAAGCATAAGCAGTTTACACACATTTACTTCAAAAATGTTGTACATTTAACACCTTATACTACCTGAAATACACACTTCCAACCATTTGTTTCTTTTCTCAAAATACTCATTTTAGTGTCCTTTACTGTTGGTATTATTTTGACCCGAAGGGATTGTGACATCCTGTATTAATGAACCACATATTATACCAAATACATGACAAAATAGTAAAACCAAAGAAATAAGTAATTGGTGCCAACATGTATATGTAAAACCTTGTCATCTTTCTTGTGTGTTGAACTAATATAAAGTTCTCGGGTTTCCAGATGCGACAGTTTGATGAGTGTCACTCTCATTGTCTTATGGTAAAGTGTTGAAATGTCATCTTGGTTGACCTTATACAGGTACTGCAGTGAGTTGAGTTGTCCTTGCCCTTGACCCAGAACAGATTGGAGCAGATGAGGGAGTGTACTTGAATCCCAGCATGTTCAGTCAGATTCCAACTAGCACATTGTTCAGATATCTCTCAGCTCTGAGTGCTCACAGTGTGTTATGGCCAGTAACAGGTCCAAAGCAGAAATTTGTTAATAGCCACCATCTCTGTTTCTGAGGCCGTTATTAGCCCTAAATTTGATGGATTCCTTTATCATGCTGTCCCAAACTACATTACATTACAAAGCACTCTTGCTCAACATGCAGCTTTCTTCCAAACTGTGCTCAGTGACTGCCAATTTGTCTCTCTGCCCCAGAGCTGATGTGCTCCAGGCAGTACTGCTGAATACGACATTGTGTCTGCTCCATGTAACGTGGTCTATGCTCACACTGAATGCTTTAGATGTCATATGTGCACATCCCCAGACGAAGAAGATGGTGATTATCTTTGAAAACTTGAGTTTTAACTCTTGTTTTTCCTGCTCTGGAAACCTAGAAGATTTTATAAGTAGATCCCAGTTGTTCTGGAACACATTTCACACACACATATATAACTAGTACTGATTATGACAAACAGCTGGTACATAATGGGCAGTCTGTATTAAAGGGATCCAGTAGGCTACAAAGTGTGGTGGTACTTTTGGAGTGGTATTCTAAGTGAATTTCTAATCAGTCATGGGCTGGTTTGAAAGTTGTTTTTCCTTGTTTCTTTGTGTTCTGACATACTTTACATCCACGAGGACCTCCTCACTATTGATCTATACATTGAACAGTGTATCTAAGGCAATGTAATCTAGTGAAGTGAAGAACAAGCATATTTTTTTGAATGGGTTTGTACCAGCTGGAAATGAATATGTCAGCTTGTGACGTTTGCTTGCTTTATTTCTTCACTGATGATCCTCAGTGTCGACATACTGTGTTGTGATACTGGCTGAAAAATGGGCAGTGGAGTTTCAACAGTGACTACTGTAAATAATGTAGCCGACAGGTGCACAGTTGCATTTTCAGTTTTTTACTTTCACTCTTCACAGCCCCGCAATAAACACATTTAATATGGCCAGTGCACTGTTGTTTAACTTTCGATAAGCCTCGTTAATAGTTCTTTGGCAAACGACTGCTACTATAGTTTACTGTTGAACATCTATGAGCAGTAAAAAACTGATCACACAGTTATTGCAGAAAAATATGCTACATATTGAATAAACACTGTCATTGTTTTAACACATGACCTATTACACATATTTCACAGTTAATAATACCTCTTGTTTAACACACTTTGGTAGCTTACCAGCAGCACCAATAATTCTTCTTCCAGAAACATGCATCACCACTATACCCTCTGTGTTCGTAATAGCTTCAAAAAATGCCTGTGAGATGCGATTCAAATCGCTGCCATTGTCCAGTAAACACCTACCATCACTTGCTGTTGTTACAGGGTGCCACACTTCCTTTTTACTTACCATGTGATCGTCTTCATACAACAAATCCTCATTAATCCTTTCCATGGAAAGACTGTCATTCAGATTACCAAAATAAATATCAGACACAGTCAAATGACAGATAGCATGGTCGTCTTCCTCATTACCACTCTCAAACTCCAACTCTTCATTACGCCTAATATTATCCTCCTTTATTCTTTCTTTACGTAACACATTGTCATCATTATCAATTATAAATTTAAATACCTCATCCTTGTCACTACTGGTTTCATCACTGCTATCCTCATTACAGCTACTGTCAGAATCAGACCCACTGTCACTTTGGTTGTCATCAAATACTTGGCTAATTAGTTGAATGTTGTTTCCAGTATTAGACCATAAAGCAATACACCTGAATTCCTTATGTTCTCTTAAAAATTTACTACTTATTTATACACTTTGGACATTGTGAGCAATAGCAACACACTTTGTTTCATCACTTGATTTTATTATAGTACATTCCTGCTCTACTTTTATGGGATAAACATTGCTACCCACACCATCATTCAACATCTCACTAGAATTAGAAATTACACTCATCTTACTACTATCATTTACATTACCCTTACCTGTGATTACAGCACATTTATACACACATGGTTCTTCATCACTACCTGTTCTAGTGCAAGCCAAAACTGGAGCATTATCTAGTTTAAATGGTTTGATCCAGAATTAAAATAATCTGCTCCACTTCTTTTACTTGAATTTCTCCTACTATTTCTGTGTCCATTCTGGCTATCCTCCACCCAACCATTCCTTGAATTTCTACTGTAATTAGTCCTGTTCATCCTATGTACCTGAAATTCTCTCCCTGATTCCTCCTACAATTTTCCGCTGACGGCTTCACCCTCTCCACTTTATCAACATGACTCAAGAAATCACTAATATTACCTGTAGGGGCAGGTACAAGCAATTCTCTAACTTTCTGAGGCAACCTAGTTTCTAAATCCATAATTATTTATTTACTATCTAGCTCTTTGTCCAAATATTTCAGTTTGTTTATCCAAAGCTGACAGAATCCTTTCACAGTACCCGTCCTAGAGGAATCTCTCTCCTCCAAAAAATTCACTCAAAATTCTCTGCTGCCTCTCTTTGGACCAATATTCATCCAGAATTGGTTTTTCAAAGCTGTGCTATGAAGGCATGATCTGTATCACTTTGTCTCAGATGTTAATGAATTTAGCATCTGTTAAAATTCAGGAGTAAGTAAGAAACCCACAATTTTTTGTTTTCTCCAAAAAAATTCCTGCCCCGAGATACAGGTCTCCAAAAATGACACTGCGAACACCATTTTGAAGATGCGAGTTTAGGAAAAATTTTTGAAATCCTTTATCTCTGTAACAGTTCGATATACTTTAAGAGTTTTTTTTATTTAAAAGATAATTGCTTTATGATTACAATGGTATCCTCCATTTGGTCATACCTGTCAAAGTTCTTTTACTGTTACATTTTGAATTTTTTTTTTATAATTTACAGTTTTTTTTTCTTTCATTCAAAATGCTAATCCAGAAAAGTTAGATTTTTTTCGGTTGATTAGTACTATGTAGTACTATCTGTGAAGGATAGCTTCCACTTTTAAGTTGGACAGTTTTTATTTTAAAAAATCTTTTTTTTCAACTCTCATGAGTAATGTATGACTCCACCAAAGTTGTTTCTTACTAATTTCTTTGTTACAATGTTTATTTCTGTTATCTTTGCTGCAGTTATTTCTTATCATTTTCTTTTTTGCATTTACTTCTTTTCGCTTTCATTGTTGAAGATATTTGTTACACTTGGTGGTAGTTTCTTGTCAGCTTCTTTGTTGTGGGTGTTCATTGCAGGTTTCTGTATTGTAGTTGCTCAGTGCTAATTTGTTTACTGAAGAGGCTTATAAGAAATCTGAGGCCATCCAGTGAGTTCTGTGTTTTCCTGAGAAATTTGCCAGTTGACGCAGTTGCAACTTGTTTTTTGAAGATGACTGTTTGAAATGTCTTCTGACTGAGGCCACAGGAGAGTGAAGTGTGCTGACTATTTGGATATTCATATAAGAGTGAAATATAAGACAAACAAAAAAAGCAGACTTTGTTCAGGTTGGGAATAAGTGTTCTCATTTGAAGACTCTGTTTCCAAGTGAAGATGTTTCCAGTGATGACTTTTTGTGTTCTAAATGTTTTGACAGATAGTATCTGAACAATGTGAATCCTCCCATGGTGCAGATGATGCAGATTTTGCATCAGTAGAGGAGGAATTAAATACTCTGAATCAGTCAACTACAGAGGTAGATGTTTGTCCTGTTAAGAAACCGTGGTCAGTGAAGTCGAGTCAGCAGCTCTATGCATCAAGAAAGTGCAGAAAAATTACTAAAGCTATGGATGAACACACTACAGCAAAACTGACTACACTCTCGAAAGTAGAAATTCAGAAGAAAATGAATCAAAGCACTCTTGCACCTCTAGCCAGGAGTTTTTCACAAATATCAATTAAGCTGTTGTATACTGTGCATCCTACAGAGAAAAGGTGCAAGTTTTAACTATTATTCCAGAGACGTTTTCAAAGAAAACAATTTGTAACCACTTTCCATCAGTATCAAAGTACATGGTAGACCAATCAAGAAATGTGAAGTCTGTAAAAGGAATCTTTGGAAGACCAGATCCCTATTATGGTCATCCTGTAGAAGCAGCTCAGGTTCTTATAGTGCAGTCATTTTATATGGAAGATAAATGGGACTCTTCTTGTCAGAGTGCCAACAAAAAAGACACTATAACTGTAACAGGTGAAGGTCAAAAATTTGTGAAAGTGAAGAGTTACATTACTTCCAGTGTTAAAGAAACTTTTGCAATTTATAAGAGCAACAATACAACTTCACATATTGGAAGATCAAAATTTTATGCACTACAACCCAAGTGGGTAGTTCCACTCCATCTAGAGATGTCTATTTATGTGTGTATGGCATGAATTTTGAACTTTGTGTGGTAACTTTGAAGAACTTACTGGAGCACATGACATATGACACCTCGGTTACACTTGTGAACTCATTAGTAGTCTGTAACATAAAACAAGAGACTTGTTTGTTCCAAGAATGTGATGACTGCCCTGGGAAGGCAGGACTGTCTTCACAGACACTTGGCCTGGAAGATGTAGCAGATAACTCTGCAGAAATTATGTATGTGACATGGGAGGAAAATAAACTATTTAAGAAAACTGTTGCCTTTGACAATTTCATTGATGAACTTGGTAAATGGTCAGTGAAAGCAGTAACACACCAGCATCTGAAGAAATTGCAGCTAAAACACTTGCAAAAGTGAAAGGGTGTGTACAGGCTGAAGAACAGTGTTTAGTGCTTCTCTGTGATTTTGCTGAGTACTGGTCTGTAACTCTCCCACAAGGAGTACAAAGGTATCATTGGTGTAATGACCAGATTTAAATTTTTACAGGAGGTACATATTTTCAAAACAAGACCTCAAGTGTTGCAGTTATAAGTGATGACACAGGACATGACTCAGCACATACTTTGCTAGCAGTGCACAAAATTCTTCAACTGCAAACAGGGGCAGACGAGATCGTTATTATTTCTGATGGTACTCCTAATCATTTTAAAAATCGTTACCAGCTGTTTGAATTGAGTAAGTCACTGTTGCCAACTGATTGGGCACACAGTGCTGCTGGTCACAGGAAGGGGCCTTGTGATGTTGTAGGAGACCTGACAAAGCACCATTCACCAAAACATAATCTTTACATTCCAAATATAGCTGTGATACAGAATGCTGAGGATTTTATGAGAGTTGTCAAATCTTACACATCCGCAGCCCTCATTCTTTTGTCCAAAGAGGAAATCGAAGAATTATGTGAGCAGAAAAAAGAAGAATGGTCCAAACAAACTACTACTGTGAAAGAAATTCAGAAAACACATTTTTGGACTCAAAGTGATTGGCGAACTCATATTGCACGGACTTTAAATAGCAAGAAAGAACACATTTTGTCCATTCAGCCAACACCCCAGAAACACTGATTTTCACTAGTCCCCCTTAACCTTAATAATTTCAACCACTTCAGCACTGTTTTCATCCATTTTGATTCCATCACCATACAATGTACATGACACTTTTATCATTTCATCTACAATAGGACTTTCGTCCCCATTATTCAAAGTTACTTTCGTGTCTGACTTATAGCCACTATCATTTACAGAACCAGTTCCCTGTTGTCCCTTCTCTCCCATCACACTGTCTTGTTTGTTAAGGCCACTCATTATGCATTATTTAATATAAAATGACTTTTTCTATGAAATTACCTTATTCTTATTCACTCGTCTTCTGTGGCTGCTGCTGCAGCTGCTGCAGCAACAGTAATCATCATCTTGATTCATCATCTGCACATCTGCGTCCACGCGCGTGCTGATTCGCTGCTCCTGTACTCAATGGTTGCTTCCATAGAACCCACTAGCTGATTGGCTGCTGTCATACTGTGGCCATGAAACCCATTCACTGATTTGTTGTTGCACTTCCTTCATTATAATCACTGTATTGTAAACTGTTCTTGAGTTACTGTTCATAGCTCGCGAGTCCTAGTTTATTGTGCCCAATTACGATAATCATCACCCAGAGGGAACCATACATGATGTTCACCTGCTTTATTTCTTCGTTAATGGTCCTTGGTGTCAACATACTGCATTGTGACACTGACTGAAAAATGGGTGGTGGAATTTCAACATTGACTACTGTAAATAATGTGGCCAACAGGTGCACAGTTGTGTTCCTAGTTCTTTACTTCCACTGTTCACGACCTGCCAATATATACAGTTAATATGGCCAGTGAACTATTGTTTAACTTTCAATGAACCTCATTAATAGTATTCAGGCAAACATCAGCATATTGCTACCGTAGTTTACTGTTGAACACCTATGAGCAGTAAAAACCTGATCACACAGTTATTGCAAAATAATATGCTACATATTGAATAAACACTGTCATTGTTTTAAAACATGACCTATTACACATATTTCATGGTTAAGTTGATGCATTGTTGTTGACCCAACCAGCACGGGTTCCTCATCTGAAAATCGGCCATGGACTGATTGTCTCGGGACCAAAAATTGGGCCTTTATACATCATCACAATAATAGGCACTGAAACTACACAGTGTTCAGTGTTTAAGTTGCAGAAGTTAGAATTAAAACATAACTCATTAAGTTACTGAATACATCGAAAAATTGGTTCTTTTTAACAGTTTGTTTTACTCACGGGTTAAGCCGAATTTTTTGTTTAAATGATGAAATTAACAGATATAGTTATAGAAACAATACTTTCTACAAACCTTTTAATTACTTTGGAATTAATGAAGGGCTGGATTTGTTAATATATTTTTAAATAGAGCCAAATAAATACTTCAAGAATCCTAATCATTCTTTTTTCAAATGTTTATAATTAGTACAGAATTTATATTTGTTTTTAAGTCAGCAATAGAATCTAAGTCACAAAACAATTACTGATTTCATCCTATAACAAAAGATATTAACAACAAATAGTCAAAATAAATTAGAAAATCAATTACATACATAAAACTGAGCACAAAATTAGATCTGGTGCTATATTCTTTAAAACTGAGGGCCAACCTTTCTCTTTTATGAAATTGCAGATTATACTTACATATTTTGATGGTAATTAGTCAGAAATTTAAAAAAAATTAATTTAAGGAGGTAGATAACAAAACAAGAGGAAGTAAGAAGATCCCAGCTTGCTTTGTCACAAGCTTACATTTTGACCGTATAAGAAGACTACTGCATCTCACAATATGATTAAATAAATTTCAGACATTGTTTGTAATACCTTAAAGCTGTTTGTATACTTTTCATTTGTTACACAGTAATTGATATTCCTTTGACTACTCCTCATTGAAGCATTGTGCCTGGATTGAATTGCTTATTTCTTACATGTGTATATGCTGAAGCTTATGTATGATTTATATCCTCAACAGTTAGTTTGTTCAAATGTGACACTATGTGATGAAATAACATGTTGGAAACTGTGTTCTTCCTAGGTGAGAATGGTCTCTTCTACATTTCACAAAGATCTTGGTACTTCCTTAAGCAGGAAAGTGTATGAAATTGGTCCATAATTTGAAGAGTCACTCTTATGGTGGCTTTGAAGATACTGAAGGTTCATTGGATAAACAAGTTAGTCACCTTTGTTCTAATAGCTTACAATACTTGCTGAAGTCTTGCTCAGTGCACACAAAATAACCTAGACCATAGCTGTGCAGATGGCTTGGTACAGGACGGGACAACAGTAGTTATGGAAACTTTGTTGTGGACAACCACAGCATGTTGAGGGAGGTGCAGATCGACAGCTGAAGCATCTGCACAAATGTATATCTTCCATAGCGTGTGAGCTACAACTACTGAGTCTGTGAATGATAATATCAATTGGTTATGCAAGTATGACCAGTGGTTTGACAAATGCAGATGTTAAGATTAAGTAGTTTCTCACTAGAATACTGAAGAAGAACTAGCCACATATACAGAGGATCATTCAAAGTGAAACCAGATGGACCGTGTGCCGCCAGAAGGAAATCACCTAAACCAAAAAAAGTGTCATAATGGCCAACACCACTTAATATGGTATTGACAGTGTAAAATAAAGAAAATGTCACACATGGGGATTGTGTGTCATCCCCCTGATAACCATTTCAGCTAGCATTACCTAAAAATAAAATGTTCAGTTTCTTCTTCTTCTGGTTTTTCCGTAGTAGTGAAGCTTGAGGAAGTACTTTTAGTTATTATATGAGCATGGTGTCTATTGTTTTGGACATTTGTGGAAGAACACACACCACACTGAATCCACAGCTATGACAGCAATTGTAGTTGGAGGGGGAGGAAGGAAGAGAAAGGGAAGGAACTAATGATATTAGCTGCATCGAGACTTTACACAGAGTCAGCAACGATGAGTGAAAATGTGTGCTAGAGCAGGACTCGAACGCGTGATCTTCTGGTTACGAGGCAGTCACGTTAACCGCAATGCCACCTGGACACAGTGTTTATTGCAAAAACGCAGACTATCTCATCGTGCTCCCGAGCAGACTCGCACTGCCACCCAGTGGCACTTAACTGCAGTCTCTGTCCATGTCCTACTTTATCGCTGATTTTATATTCACGCTGGAGTTCGAATGTAACTGTACATCCACACTGAAGGTAGTGAATTAATTACCTATTGAGGTGAATCAGTTGTATGAATGTGTGGTAAAACTTGCTCACAATTAACTCACCATGTAAAAAGAAATTGGTCAAATCTAGAACATAGAACTATTCACACATATTTTATTCAGCATAACTAAAACAAACTTTTCTTCATATCATTGTCAACTCTCTGCCAGGACAAGAATTTGTTTTTCTTTCCTTCATTATAGGATACTTAACCAACCACAGTTTGTATTTCAAGATGGCTTTCATACTGAGGTAGTTTTCAGTCAGCAGTTGGTTCCCACTCCTTGTTACAAATATCCTGCAAATGCATGCTGTTTCATTTAGTTTCAACACAATACAGCTAAATTTTTACCCAATGAACTCAGTTGTGTAACAGTCCATCCCACAGAAATCAGCTGAAGACAGCAACATTCTCTGTTGCCAAAATAGCTTGTGATCCGAGGCATCTCAACACTTTGGAAGATTACTAACATTATCAGTCATATTGAGTTTTTAAAATGTTGTTTACATCTTGCTTATGTCTTTCATTCTTGCAGTCTGTACATATAATACTGAATACTTTTTCTGTAATACTGTACTGTAAGTTGGGTAAGCCCAGGTAAACCTATTGTTTACATTAGACGGCACAAAAATTAGTTGTCCCCTAAAAATTCTAAGTCTGGCTGTCTGCACAATCTGGCAACACTATAGTATGTGTATGTGTCTGGAGGAAATGTTGTCTTCCACTCGAGTTGTTAGCATTGTATCTGGTAGTAAATGTAATCTGGTAGTAAATGTCGTGCAAAGTAGATGCATAGTTGAGAGTTTAAGTCCTCTCATTCTTTTATTTTTTATCCACATTTCGGCTGTGTACTAAAAGTATCAGCCTGATGGAAACTCAAAGATAATTTGCTTCACTTTCTAATCTTCCATGCAAGAGCTCGTAGCTGCATCAAGATCAGAACAGATTATGCTCAAGAGTTTTCTTTCCATAGAGCAGGAACCAGCCATCTGCCACTGGTCTCTTGATGCCAGCCACCATCTGACCAGCTGAGCTCATTGCGGCATATTTTTGGCACCTTGCTGCTCTCGCATTTAAATTGTTTCTTTGTGTAGTTTGATTCTCCACATGAAATAACTTTAATAAATGGGGTGGACACCATGCAGTAACACAACATGTGTAGGTTATTGTGAATATATTTATCAGTTGCCAATTTCGTATTTCAACTTCCAATATTTGATGTGTAAGTGTGAACTGGATTGTGTGTAGTTGAATCTTATGATTATTGTTTAAGTGTAATAAAATATGTGCAAGAGGAAAGGGTCTAACATTTAAGACATTTTTCATTTTGGGTTTAATAGACAGGTGAAGGAGCCTCCATATTTGCCGTGTCTTTACTGACAGCATAACCAAAATGCAGTAATATACACCAGTTTGATTTTTGTTGCTGTTAATTATGGCATGTAGTACTTCTACTATTGACTTCTTAACTTTGGCAGTTGAATGCAAATGTTGCATGAAAGTTAAATGGTAACAGTTCATCACTTATGTCAATTATTGAAACTTCATGAATGTGGAAATTCATTCATGCCAGAATGAATGAAACAAGAAAATCCTTTTCTGATGTGGTTTTCCTAATATCACTCATTCCACACTTCACACAAATGCTTCAAGGTGCATTCACCCCTCTGTTAAACCCACAGCAAACAGTATGTCACATATATTAGACATCTTCCTCATGCTACTTAGTTTGTAATGCATAAACAATGTTAAAAAGATCAAATTGTGCAAAATCCAATTCATAACTGCAAGTCAGGTACAAGAATTTTAAATAAAAAAATGACAGTTGATAAATACACTCATACCTTTTGTGTAGCTCCATGTTCACTTGGTTTACTAAAGTTATTTACTGCAGAAAATCTAACTATGCTAATAAACAATTTTATGCTTATCAGTGTCAGAGCATAAATGTACTCAAGATGTAGATGCACCACATTCATCTATTCGGACTAAAACCAATGTCAGATGGCTGGTGGTGAGTAGCTGGGTTGCCAGTGGTTGCTGTAGGGTGAGGAAACTCTTGAGCATAAACTGTTGTGACCTTGATGCAGCCAAAGGCTCTTTTGTTATTACTGTTTGGTTAGATAGTGAAGCAGATTACCTTTGAGGTTTCATCAGGTTCACACTTTTAGCAGGCAGTTGAACTGCAGTTAAAAAATAAAGGAATGAATAGACTGGAGCATACAACTTTGCATCTACATTGCATGACATTTACCACTAGACCATGAGTGGTACAACACTCTAACAACTCAAGTGAAAGACAATGTCTACATCTTACAGTGTCTGCATCCTGTGTTGTCAAACATGCAGATGGCTAGGCTTAGAAATCTGAGGGGTGGGGAAATTTTTGTGCTGTCAAGTATATGTGCTCAGTTGTTTCATTTAAAGTTGTTTAATTTAATGTGGTCTGGTAGTTGCTTCACATACTCATTTGATATAACTTTTTGTTAATGGTAACTACATTACCTGAGAGCTTGTATAGTTACAAATATGATTGATTACTCAATGGAAAGTCCAGGATGTAAGAACAATAATATAGAGAGGATAGATTTCTACTTGTAACATAGAAGAGTCATTGAGTTGCGGGCCGGCACAGTGAAAAGGATATTATAAGTATGTACAATGTCTGACAAAGTCCTTCCTCAGAAGTAGAACTCTCACACGTTGACACAGTAACCCCCCCCCCCCCCCCCACACACACACACACACAGTTACTGTCTGTGGCTCTTAAGGCACAACTGTGACTGTGTTTAACATGAGCAACAACTGCAACAGCTGAAGTGAGTGACAGGTAAAAGGAGGCGGCACAGGTTGAGGAGTGGGAGGGATAGCAGGGTAGGGGTTGGGGAAAAAGTGAACCAACTGTGAGCTACTACTCGTGTTCCATAATGGTCTAACTTCTGTATCAATATTTTGCGATCAACACAACTGAACATCTTAGCTGAATAAAAAAAGATGCCTAGTGTTCGAAACCATTTGTTTAATCCATCCAGTACCTCACAGAGAAAAGAGAATATAGCATTTTCAGTTGTTAAACCACTTCTAAAACTGAACTGGACATTTAATAGCAAATTATGTGAAATACAGTGATCAATTAACCTTACATACTCAGCTTTTTCAATAACTTAAGCAAACACGGTTGGCATAGAAATAAGTCTAAATTTGTTCACATTATCCCTTTCTCCCTTTTTATAAAGTGGCTTTTTCATGCAAACAGATAGCTTGTTAGTGGTCGTGCCCACGTAGAATGTGCCACAGATGTTACCACTTATTTGGTAGATTGTATGGCTGTTTTCACAGGTGGCTCTGTCTTTGATCAAATAAAAGATGCCAGTGATAGGACTGCAGTAGATATGGCTTCTGGGTCTGTTGCAGGGATATGAGCCTTGATGCAAGGGGCTAGGAGCAAGAGAGGAGTAGTAATGGATAAGAGTATTGTCTAGGACTGGTGGGCAACAAGATATCATTATGGGAGGGTTGGGGAAGACAGTAGCAAGGATATTTCAGGACAGGTTGGGAGACATTCAAAAATGAAATCACAAATGTCCTCCACATCCCTCCCAAAGTGATATTCCACTACCCACCCAATGTATGAAATGTACTTGTCCATCCCTAATCCGCCCCAGTTCCCAACTCCTTAGTACATGCCTCATATCTATGCAATACACTCAGATGCAAGACCTGTCCCATACATCCTTCTGTTACCACCTACTACAATCCCATCACTAGCCTCTCTCACACCATTCAAGGCAGGACCACCTGTGTAAGCAGCTGTGAGACCTACAAACTTAGTTACAACCACTGTGCCACATTCTGCATGGGCATGACTACTATTAGGCCAACAAGCAGGGAAATCTTCCTGCAATATATCCATTGTTCCTGAATCCCCCCTCGCCTCCACCTTCCATTCTTCCACCTGCCTACCCCCTTCCCTGCTCCCACTGCTATACCTATCTTGCCAATGCATCTAGAAGTTCTTTCCCACTTCTGTACTTCTGTACCCTCCCTTTCCTCCTCCCCATTTCCACACACTTCCAGCACAGTCTCCTGATGCTGTTCCTAGCAGCCCACTTGGATAGTCTCACAGGCAGCACCAGCATCATCCCCCACCCATAACCTGATACTCCACCGTCTCCCTTCCACTACCTACATCTTCATACACTGCCCCATCCAAGCAGATTGCTGTTTCATCAGACACAGATGCAGTCGCAGTCACAGTTGGACTCTAGTGCTCTGAGACAGTGGTCGTGTGTGTGAGCTATGTTGGGTGAATATGTGTGTGTGTGTGTGTGTGTGTGTGTGTGTGTGTGTGTGTGTGTGTGTGTTTTAATGCAGAAGAAGGACTTTGTCTGAAAGATTTAATATTTTAGCAGGCTTCTCATTTTGCCTCTCTGTGGTTCAACACAGCCTCTAGGTGATGAATAGCAATATATTCTTCCCATATTAATGTTATTCATTGTTTGTAAAAAATGTAACTCAATGCTGCCTCTATATGATGAATAGCAATAGCGCCTTCCCATGTTAATGTTATTCATTGTTCATATAAAATGTAACTAAGTCTGACACATTATCCTGAAGCATTTGGAAGTTACATCTTAGGCCTTAGATATTATTTTCTTCCTGTTTATCAAGCAGTTTCCTGCCTCTTGACCCACTGCCGAATCTTGTAAGATAGCACCAAGACAAAATTTACCCCATTGCCTTTGTGGTTGCAATTGTGCACTGAAAACATTGTAAAATAATAATTCTCCAGTATTGTTTATTCATGTGTGTTACGTCCAGTGCTCCTCCCCATGAACCATGGGTCTTGCCATTGGTGGGGAGGCTTGCATGCCTCAACGACACAGATAGCAGTACCGTAGGTGCAACCACAATGGAGGGGTATCTGTTGAGAGGCCAGACAAACGTGTGTTTCCTGAAGAGGGGCAGCAGCCTTTTCAGTAGTTGCAGGGGCAACAGTCAGGGTTAATGGCTGATCTGGCCCTGTAACACTAACCAAAACAGCCTTGCCGTTGTGGTACTGCGAACCGCTGAAAGCAAGGGGAAACTACAGCCGTAATTTTTCCCGAGGGCATGCAGCTTTACTGTATGATTAAATGATGATGGCGTCCTCCTGGGTAAAATATTCCAGAGGTAAAATAGTCCCCCATTCGGATCTCCGGGTGGCGACTACTCAGAAGGACATGATTATCAGGAGAAAGAAAACTGGCGTTCTACGGATCGGAGCATGGAATGTCAGTTCCATTAATCGGGTAGGTAGGTTAGAAAATTTAAAAAGGGAAATGGATAGCTTAAAGTTAGATATAGTGGGAATTACTGAAGTTCGGTGGCAGGAGAAACAAGACTTTTGGTAAGGTGAATACAGGGTTATAAATACAAAATCAAATAGGGGCAACGCAGCAGTAGGTTTAATAATGAATAAAAAATAGGAGTGCGGGTAAGCTACTACAAACAGCATAGTGAACGCATTATTGTGGCCAAGATAGACATGAAGCCCATGCCTACTGCAGTAGTACAAGTTTATATGCCAACTAGCTCTGCAGATGACGAAGGAATTGAAGAAATGTGTGATGAGATAAAAGAAATTATTCAGGTTGTGAAGGGAGACCAAAAATTAATAGTCATGGGTGACTGGAATTCGACAGTAGGAAAAGGAAGAGAAGGAAACGTAGTAGGTGAATATGGATTGGGGCTAAGAAATGAAAGAGGAAGCCATCTGGTAGAATTTTGCACAGAACACAGAGCATAGCTAACATTTGGTTCAAGAATGATGAAAGAAGTTTGTATACATGGAAGAAGCCTGAAGATACTAGAAGGTTTCAGATAGGTTATATAATGGTAAGACCGAGATTTAGGAACCAGGTTTTAAATTGTAAGACATTTCCAGGGGCAGATGTGGACTCTGACCACAATCTATTGGTTATGAACTGTAGATTAAAACTGAAGAAACTGCAAAAAGGTGGGAATTTAAGGAGATGGGACCTGGATAAACTGACTAAACCAGAGGTTGTACAGAGTTTCAGGGAGAGCATAAGGGAACAATTGACAGGAATGGGGGAAACAAATACAGTAGAAGAAGAATAGGTAGCTTCGAGGAATGAAATAGTGAAGGCAGTATTTGTGTAGATATTGTACAATGCTGGAGCATGCACACTGCCTTAGGAGAGACCATTCTTCTGTGTTCACCATCTACTCCGCTTACCCTGTAATGAAACTTAGAATCTTCTGTTCTGGAGGAAGGTGCTAATAAGGGATATTAGTTGGTAGTCCTTAGTAGTGTCATACTCTTTCTTTAACAGTTTCCCATGACTCACAGTGCAATATGCAGCTGTTAGATCAACAAAAGCGTCTCTGGTAATCTCACAACTCTCAAAACCGTCCTCGATGTGCTGGGTTAGATTCGAGATTTGACTACTGCATGACTTGCCAGCTTGAAAGCCTGCTTGTTGTGAGATGAACTTCACTTCAAGGGTGGCACTGATTTGGTTAAGTACCAGCCATTCTAATATCTTGAAGGTTTGTTTTATGCTGTGTTACTCACACACTGACTCAACGATAATACAGGACAACAGTTTTACCAGCACATTAAACTTGGACCGCACTGGCCAATTAGCTGGCCCAACTAACCAGTAGTGATTTGAACATGGCAGTTATGACGTAAAAACAGATGAGCAGACAAACAATACCGCTTTGAATGTCATTTAATTTTTAAATAGAATGAAATAATATACAGCAAAACTCTGGCAGTATGCTTCTTACAAGACAATACAGAAAACATAACATAATGTTGACAGTAGCTAACATAGTGATGTACAACTTAAACACAGGGTAATTTTTCTGCACCAGATATGTATAACATAAAAGTGTATTGCAGGGATTTCACTGTATAGTTAAAATAGTATACAGTTTAAGAACTCTTATTAGCTATGTTGATAACAAGGCATTCAACAAGAGAATCCATGAAGCCATTCAAGCATCACTTTTTTCCTCCATTTTTTGTGCATGCTTTTCTGCATCCTGCCAGCATTCAGCATTGACATACGACAAAGTTTCGTACATTTACTCCAGTTCATCTGGGAGATTAAATTTCATGTTATTTCTCACAAAAAAACCTTTAACTCAGTTCTGTGCAGACTGCAGTGGTACGGTGGCAGCTATAAAGATGCAGCAGTTGTATGGTATGCACAGTGTCATGAAAACTGTTGTTTTCCGTTTTTCTAACAAGGCTTATCACTCTGGCTTCTTGATCACATGTGTGATGTAAAAAGGTGGATTTAGTCCCAATAAAGAGAATTTGATTTTTCATTTTTGTCCCACAAATTTATTTTTAGTGTTTTCTTAATTTAAACACTCTTTAATAGCAAACCTTATGCAAAATATCGATAATTACAGTTTTATATTTGCAATGAAAGCTGGAATATGTGTAGTTAGAAACAAGAAGAAAGGAAGGGAAATGATGATTAGATGAGTGTTAAATAGCATATATTTGATGAATTTTAAGTTTCAATGATCTAGGAGAATTTTATATTTAAATAATCTATGTAATCAAATTGAATTGGGGGGGGGGGGCAATGAAAAGAGAAAGACTAGAACAAGCTTCAAACCAGTGATCAGTACAACATCCAGCCACAATTCTTTAATGCTAGCGATTCAGCCATGCAGTTCATTCACAAATATGCCTTAACTTTTGTAAATAAAATTCCTCAGAAAACTTCAAAGCCAATTTCCTCTCTGAACTTGTGAAAAGTGTTAAGAACAACCAGTTTTTGGCCACTTTTTAAAGGTGTTCTGTTTGTCTATTTTAGTATGGGGCAGGAAATTGCATCAGCAATTTTCACCGTATATACAACCATCAAAAAAACTTTTGCATCACCCCAGTTGCCAGAACTCATGAAGATAGATGTTGACTGTGGATATTGTATCACAGACACAGTCCCTTTCACTATTCAGATATGTCACTAAAGCCACTCAAAGATGTAAACAACCATGCATGAGCAGCGCCTATTAGATGGAGGGGGTCCGACAGCCGATCAGTTCCAATCATTCCACCAGGAATGAGATACACAACTCGTCTTGATTGTAGTTCAGCCATGCCTAGACAGTCAATAACACGGTTTGATCACATCCACATTGTTACTGTGTGCCAGGAAGGGCTCTCAACAAGGGAAGTGTCCAGCCGTCTTGGAATGAACCACAGCGATGTTGACCAAACCTGGAGAAGATACAGAGAGAACTGTCAATGACATGCCTCGCTCAGGCCACCCAAGGGCTACTACTGCAGTGGATGAAAGCTACCTATGGATTATGGCTCGGAGGAACCCTGACAACAACGCCACGATGTCGATTAATGCTTTACTTGTAGCCACAGGATGTCATGTTACGATTCAAACTGTGCGCAATAGGCTGCATGATGTGCAACTTCGGTCTCAATGTCCATGGCAAGGTCCATCTTTACAACCATGCCACCATGCAGCATGGAACAGATGGGTCCAACATTAAGCTGAATGGACCGCTCAGGATTGACACCACATTCTTTCCACCACTAAGTGTTGCATATGCTTTGAACGAGACAACTGTCGGAGATGTGTTTTGAGGCAACCCGGACAGGATGAATGCCTTAGACACACTGTCCAGCAAGTGCAGCAAGGTGGAGGTTTCCTGAAGTTTTGGGGCAATAAAAAGGGTGGTAATGATGTTTATGTTGATCTCTATTCCAATTTTCTATGCTGGTTCCAGAACTCTCAGAAACAAGGTGATACTAAACTTTTTTTTGATGTGTGTATTAACAGCATGACAATCAGAGTACATCTAGTGTGTACAGAGACTGTGGCAGTGCACAATTTTTGCAATAAAAACTACATAGCTGAGTTGTATTTAAGAAATATGAGGGTGGTTTGAAAAGTTCTCAGAATCACCACGAGAGGTTAACACTAGCCCAGCGAGTTGTTCACATGATATTCATTGTACTGTTGCATGTGAACACATGCCACATCAGTGCTGTTGGAAGAGAGCTGTGGTGGTGATGTGGCTTTGTTTTTGCTCCCATGTAGTGATTTGCGAAGATAGAAAAAAAATCAAGATTTGAGTAGTGTCTAAGTACTTCGTAAAGAAAGGTATGAAAGGAAACAACATTCATGCTGTTTGCCAGAATACATGGTGGGGAGCAGGAGGGGGGGGGGGGGGGAGCCTCTGCTCCTTCATATTCAACTTTTGCCAAGTGGACAAATGAATTTAACTTTGGTCAGGAGAGCTTAGATGATAATCTGCACAGTGGTCATCCAAGATGTGTCACTACTCCAGAAATCATTCTAAAAGTGCACAAAATGTTCGTTGAGGATCGCTGATCGAAAGTGTGTGAAATTGCTGACGCTAGTCAGATGTCATCTGAAAGGGTGTATCACATTTTAATTGAATAATTAGAAATGAAAAAATTATCTGCAAAGTGGGTGCCGCGACTCTTGATGCTGGATCAAAATTGCATGAGAACGGACATATTGGAAGAATGTTTGGCCTGTTTTAGCAGAAATGAAAAAGATTTCTTGCACCAGTTTGTGACCACAAATGAAACTCTGGTGCACTACTGTACCCCAGAGACAAAACAGTAGTCAAAGCAGTGAAAACATGTTGATTCTCCGCCACCAAAGAAAGCAAAGAGTATTGCTTCAGCAGGAAAGGGAATTCTGTTTGTAGATTATCTACTCACTGGGAAAACAATTACTGGAGAATACTATGCTAACCTCCTGGGCAAATTGCAACAAAAGTTACGTGAAAAAGACTAGGTTTAGCAAGGAAGGAGGTCATCTTCCATCAAGACAATGTGCACCTACACACGTGGCGTTGCCAGGGCAAAATCACATGAACTAAGGTATGAATTGTTGCCACACCTGCCTTATTCACCTGATATTGCTTCATCAGACTTCCATCTCTTCCCAAAAGTGAAAATTTTTCTTGGAGCACGAAGCTTCACTTCAAATGAACTGATAGCCAGAGTTGACAACTATTTTGCAGGTCTGAGGAAACTCATTTTCTAGCGGGTATCAAGGCACTGGAACATTGTTGGACCAAGTGCATTAATCTATAAGGAGACTACATTGAAAAATAAAAAAAGTTTCAGTGATGTAAGTACTTTTTTCTTTTCCATTCTAAAAACTTTTCAAACCATCCTTGGCTGTTAATACAATAGAAGATCTTGAAGTTTCATTTACAGTAACCTAGTAATAAGATATCTAATACATAAGCAGGACCTGCTTCCAAGAGGGTAAGAACACCAGTGTACATGTTCTATGGCTGCAGACTAATCATTGTGTTTGTATTTGTTTGCATCAAGTTTGTTGTTATGATGAACAAAGTGTAGCACAAAGTAAATATGTACGCTGTGGTCCATGTTTTCTTTGCCTTCTCCGGTTTTATCTTGATAACTGAGCAAACACTGTAGATATGTCATCTGTTTATGTGAATTTGTCAATCTGATTGTTCCTGTTTCAGAAGTTGGCAAGGAAAAGAAATTGAAATAGTCCACTGTGTATACGTTTCTAGAATAGAGTATACAGTAGTAAGTCACCACTATCAATGCAGTATCAGCTGAAGAGGTCCAGAAAAGTACTTTTGTCCTGTATTTTCTAATCCTGCACAAAAGTGAAATTTCTTATACAATGACCATTGAAAATTTGAGCTGAACATTTATGCTGGAGCCTCTAATGTAGGCACTAAGCATAGCCCCCCCCCCCACCTCCCCCCCCCCCAGCCAACATTTCTTTCATAACAGCTAGAAATAATCATATATCCATTAAAAAGTATTGTATGGAGTTTATAAAATGGGAATGTATAGAAATAGCTCTGTCCTCAAGCACCTATCAGAATAGAAACTTGATGGCTTGTAGGGTCAGACCTTTTGCAGATCTCTGGAAGATTTACTTAAGGGGCTCTGGAACGCCCTATACTTGCAATGTTAAAATAACGCTTATAAATTACATCTTTCCTCACAAAGTATTTGAGGTAGGAAGTTGAACTTTTTACAGATTATTTATTGGAATATGGGCTACAACTTAACACAGGGATTTTACAAATTTTTAATTCAGTTATTAAAGATGATTTTTTTTCAATTGTAATGAAAATTCACAACATTTTTTCGCAATTTTTTATTTATATATTCAAAAATATACAGTTTTTTGCAAAAGGCTGTGTTAAATTATGCAGAAGGTACTGTGTAACATTTACGGAAAGTTTGAAACAAATATGTTTGGAAGATCCTTAGAAAACATGTAATTAGTATGAGAAAATAAAAGTTTTGGGAATCGAGCGACGAAGATTGGATTAACTTTTTAGTGCATTCCAGGTCCATAGGATGGATTATCTTCATCCTCTGCAAACTCCTCCTCCAGCTTCCTCTTGTTCCTCCTCCTGTTTACTCTTGCTTGTATCTCTAGACTCTTTACAGCCCTGTCTGGAGCCCGAAGCCGTTCCTTGTCTAAAGCAAGCATCGCTCGTTGTTGTGTTTGTAGATTTTGCTACCATTTTCTTCAGTTGCAGTTACTGCAACACTGTTCCAAAAGGTGGTCATGTATGAACACTTATCACATTTCAGTTGTATTTCATTAGCAAGTCCTACGTGCTTTATTATGGAGAGTTCCAGACCAACTTCACTACAATGAATACATCTTACACAGTTTGAAAAAATTCCTTTGGGAACCGACATATCAAATATTTCATTCACATCCGATTCGCCCATAAAACATTCATAGTTTTCACTCATTGAACCAAGCTTCTTCTGTGAAGTATTTTCTTTCCCACTTTGACTGCTATGGGCAGGTGTACTTGAGAGGTTAGGTTCACTCACTTGGTTATCATCTTTATTGTTTACAGTAATAACACATACCTTTGGTTTTCCAACATTTCTCCTTTTCTTAAAAGCCTTCAGAGGATTTCTAATAACTTTACTTTTACTCATTATTATACTTCAGCAAAACAGAGACTCAAGAAACAGAATTAATTACGAATATTTTCGAGATAACGACAGAGTAAATAAACATGAAACAATCGACAATCACACCAGCGATATATATTGAACCATCACAGGTTAGCCACAACACATACTTTATCTCACATCACTAAAATGTACCTGATGAACACGGACGTTAATAATAACACCATTTGACAGCAGTTTAACAGCGCCACAATGGGTCACGCCCATGTAGAACACATTTTTAAAAAATTTTAAAAATAGTTGTAGTCTTTGGAACTGAATAAATTATATATCTATTAAAAGGTAAAAGTCTGCAGATTCAGAAAACGCAAAAAAGTAAAAATTGAACTTTTCATGATTTTGAGCCTTTCTGGAGCCCCTTAAGATATTATGCAAAATGTATGAAGCAGGTATGTATTTCTCTGGTAACAACAACAACAACAACTTAACATTCAGTTAGTTCTATCTGCCATTAGTACTGACTTGAGCAGTCACGGAAACTTAAAGGGCCACTCCGAAGATTATAACAATGGGGAGGCCATTATTCAGTGGATTGAAACAAACCACTTACAACTGATTGACAATGTCAAACTCAGGGAGGTTGACATTGTCAATCAGTTGTCCTTTAAAAATCCGAGATGTTGAAGAGGTTACAACGTGGAGCATAAAAGATGTTGCACATCTATATCAAACAACCAAAACAGGAAAATTATTTTTCAAGTTCATCTGCAAATGTCAGATTTTGACGCAGGTATAGCATTTAAAAAGCAAACCGGAAGGTGCTCCAGAGCATAATAGATAATATAGTACTGAAATAACACCAGCAACAAAGTTCTAAGACGGTCCATTCCAAGAGGCTGTAGGTGAAATTAGCTCAAGGGTTTATCATGAGAAATGGAACACAAGCTATAAAGATATGTATAACTATTTAAAGCCAACCCCTTTGTGCACACAGGTAGCACTAGCCAACTGTTAATCAACTCAGTACTGATTGCCAAAACAGCGAGTTGTATTAGAAAGGCAATGGAAGAACTGTAAATGGGAAGAATAATTGAATCTTTAAGATGTCTCAACTGCAACACAACATACTCTACAGGAGGATGTTCCTACCACTGCCAGCCAAATAGCCAGCCTCTCCTGGAAAACAGCACACCTAGGCTGAAATCCTCCAAAGTATACTTCAAAATATATAGGAACAAAGAAGAAGAAGAAGAAGAAATACTAATACTAGGAACTCCTTCAGTACAGAAGAGGCAAACAGGGCACTTACCAAGAACAAAGTGAAGAAGGCTCAAAGATTTATATGATATTCTAGTAGAACAAATTAAGTGTTTTGGAGCTAAAATATAACAATGAGTGCTAGAACTCATTGTAAATTGCTTCATCTTCATCCAACACCTTAACATCTGGCAGCAGATTAGGGTAATTACAATCTTAAAAAAGGAAAGCCAGTTAATGATCCTGGAAGCTCCCGACTCCCCCTCACACCCCCCTCCCTCTGCTGCCTCTCATCTGTAAAATCTATGAGAGAATTCTCCAAGCACAAAAGTACCATGTAACCCCTGAAATTGTGATGAGATCCAACCAACCAACTAACAAGAATATTCCTGCCCTGACTGCCCCAAGCCTCAAGAGCCCCTTGTTAGCAACTTTTAATCAAACTGATGGTACCTACCTCTGAACTAAACCAGTCTAACTGGTAAGCTCTTTTTGTGATATTCTTATTTGCCTTTTTTCTGTTTGCTTTAAGCTTTTCATGCAGAAGTGTTGTATTCCCACAACTTCTACTGTTTTTAATTTGTAATAATCTGATACATTTGATTTCAGTGAAAGAAATTGTCAGAATTTTTGCCCTTAGTACATTAATCAGGTTTTTTATATAGAAAATCTGAAAAACATTAATTGACATTTCTATTTTGGTTTCTGTTCCAGGTTTACCACACTTCATTAAAAACAGATTTTCTTGTGGATTCCCTAAAGACTGGGAACTATCAAGAAGAAAGTGGATCATGTTTTTAAAAGCAGGTATGTTAAGCCTCTTTGTGAAGCAACTACTAACCTGTGCTTGAAAGAAACATGATCTCTATTTTGTACTTATTTGATGAAGAAAAGAGAGGTGCCATCTCCAATAAAGACAGATAACATGTACAGACTTACCAAAGCAAAGAAACATGCTGCTCCTGTTTCTACCACACTATACAAATACCATGTGTGATGAAAAGGCTCTGACTGTGAGAGGAGGATTGGGGGGGGGGGGGGTGGAGGAGGAGACATTGTTGTTTTATCTTCTTTTTTCTTTGGAAACTAGTTGAATCTTGTAAGTAATATAGTCATTTATTCGAACTGGAATTTTATCCTGCATTAGTCTGTGTTTCTTTTTGTTTCTTTGTTGTGGTGTATCATTTGTGTTTATGCCTTGCATTATCATGGATGAGTCTGAATATGAAGGAAGATGGTAAAATCTTGTAATGGCACATTGCCTATTCCTCTCAAATAACAGTAAGGGGACTACTATATTTTGTGCTTTGGGGGTGGGTAGATGGGAGAGGCGGATATCAACATAAACTATATCAAAGGACCTCACAATGTTAATCTATTAATTGTAAAATGTAAATATGATTAAACAGTTCATTTATATATATAAAATTAATGATTAATGAGGGACATCCAACCCAAGATACTTCAAACCTCATTGAAAGTAGTGTTCCATCACACACCCAACCTCCTCAGCATTATAGTCCATTTCTGTACCACTCTCAATCCCAACCACATCCCTGTGGGAGGCCCAGATGCAAAAGCCACCCAGTCCCTCACCCAGCACTTTCTATTCCAGTCTTGTCACAGGCTTATCGTATACCTTCGGAGGCTGCCTAACTGTGACAGCAGCCACCGTCATATACCAGCTCTGCTGCAATTGTTGCAGAGCTTTTTATATTGTTGTATTAACCAACCAGCTGTCTGCCAGGATGAACAGCCATCACCGAACTGTGGCCTAGAGCAAAGTAGAGCACCCTGTGGCGCATCACACAGCTGAACATAACATGCTTAATTTTCATGGCTGCTTCACAACCCAAGCTATCTGGATCCTCCCCTGCACCACCAGCTTTTCTGAAGAGCACAGATGGGAGTATCCTTACAACACATTCTTTGCACCTGAAGTTATCCCAACCTCACCTTGTGGCAACATACTCTTCCCACACCCTCCATCTAACAGTCTTCACCTCCACTATTCTGTTACCTCATCCCTATTCTTGTCTCCCAACCTCTTTGTTTGGCACCCTCTGCCAACACACCCACCCATCTTTCCCATTCCCCACTTCTCTCCCTTTTTGCTCCCTGTTTCCCCCCAATTCCCTTCCCCACAGCCTCCCAAAGCAACACTTGTTACCAGCCTAGTCCCCTGCATGGCCTGCCAGACAGGCTTGTCTCTCCTCCCACATGTACACTGCTATCTCTGTCCCTTCCCTTTCCCCACCCCCTCCAGGCTGCTGTTTCCCTTCTATGTGACAGTTGCATGCCACAGATGGCAGTCAAGATGTAGGCATCAGGTGTGTCTGCTTGTGGGAACAACTTAACGTGTCATCTTTACAGTAAATAACAATCTGTTTTTTCGTTATATTGTCGTTATTCCAGCCTGGAGTTTTCACTGTTTAAAATTAATGCTTTAAATGTAACAGTATACTTGTACTATACTTTCACCCATACCCTTCATCTTTTTCTGTTGAAGGTGGCGTCTAAAAACTTATGTGTAAGTGTCTTTTAATTGCACCTGTCTGCAACACAATGTTTTACCTTTACAGTAAGTAGCAATCTGTCTTTTCCTACATTATATTCTGACCTGGAGTTTCCTTGTTTGATATATTAAATTTAATTATGATTACTTTAATTAATTAATATATTTAAAGAATAATTATTTTAGATGATACATTTCTGATGGTTTGTGATTTCAACTGTCCTTCAGCAGCAATATTCTGTTGTCATGTCCTCACTTTATTCTTCCTGTTTGTTTCTCTTCTATGGGTCAGAGCACATGGCTCTGGCAGCTGTTTCAAATCCCGTATAGTAGGTCGTTGCTATATCTGTTGCCTGACATTTTTGTAGTGGTCTCTACAGTTATGAATGCTATCTTGCCTCATGTTTGCAGTGATTTTCATAAAAAATTATTATTTTATTGGAAAACGGAAACCCAGCAAGACTCTTCTACCAGTGATGTTATGGGTGGAAACATCAAAACTACAACTTTTCATGACACTTTCTCAATTTATGAAGAGAAAGGCATGATCACCAACAATCGTCTTGCCTATGTAACTCCTGTAGAAATAGCTAGGGGTCAAGCAATTGCAGAGCAGGTTACTGAAATTATGAATGATAATTTCATAGTAAATAATGGAGATGTGACATTAAGCACTGAACCTAACAAACAAGAGCTTTATGAAGAGGTATGTGGTTGGTCTCTCTCTCTCTCTCTCTCTCTCTGATTTGATTCCCACTGTTAATTTTTTCCCTCTCCTTGTATTGCTATTGCCTATTGTTGTAATGTTCTCTTCATCAGCTGTTCATAACAGCCCACTGAACCCTGAAACCCTTTGTATGTTTTGAAGCTGTTCAATGCAACTATGTTATTTTTAATAACAGGAACTTACATTTTGGAAGAGCATCAGAAAAATCAATCACTTTCTTCATATCAGTCAAGGACATGACAGTATGAGAGAAATATCCTTTGGAATGCTCAAAAAAATGTCAGGCTGTACTCATAAATATTTAGAGTGTTGTACTCGCAAATATTTAGAGTGTTGTACTCACAAATATCTAGAGTGTTTTATGGCCTACTCAGGTGTGATATTTTAGGCACCTGAAAGGGACATCCACATGCTTCTGCTCACAAAATTTGAACCAAATCAGTGAACCCTATCCTGCACCTTTTCCTTTGCAAGATTGAATTCAAGACACGAGATACCCTCTGTTGATCAGGATGGGGCAGGGCGGCAATAAATTGTAATGCCTGTGAAATAACATTAAAATGTGATAGAATTGTGAAAAAAAGTGCAACAATGTGTGCTATAGAGCGGTTAGAGATCATGTGACAATATAAAAATCCATATCTGCATCTTGATATGGTAGGAAATTGTATTACTAAATACTCCAGAAACATGAATCAAATGCGCTTTTGTCATTTAACACTGATGCATTTTCCTATCAATCCTGAGACAAGAAGATTGTGAATTGTGATAAATTCTTAACTTTGTCAGTAACCATAAGTACCATGCAATATTAAGTACAAGGCCAAGGAAATGTGATGACTTGCTGCGTATTATTCCAAACATAGTCATTATGTAGTACTTGTAACTCTACATTTTAGAAACAGTGACAGCAAAAATATATTCATGGCACTTCCTTCACAAAGACTAGTAAACTCAACAATGGAGGAACATGATTATGGCAATTATTTTACTCAAGTATGTTTCCTCAAGGGATTTGCTTTGTGTGTCATTGATAGTGTGTACATTTGTGTTCTGTTACTATTAATCCTGCATTAGTAAACGTAACAACAAATATAACAACCTGCTTAATAGCATGTTTGTCCAGCTGTGGAACACAATACAATGACAATTCTACATGATATGGACTTGATATGTCTTTTACATATTTCTGGATGTATGTTGCACCAGTTGCATTCCACACGTTCAGATCAGCTAAATGGTGTGGTTCAGACATCATTCCTAGTTACCATGGTACTTAGAGCACTGTGGAGTCGTGCACATGTGACATGGACAGTTCCTCTGCTGAAAGATTCCTTCACCATTGGAGAGCACATCAGGCATGAATGAATCTATGCAGTTGCAATAAAGATCACATAGTCTGCAACTGTCGTGATGCCTTCGATTACTACCAGATGTCCCAAAGGAGCCCAACTGACTGCCCCCATAGCATAATGGACCCTACATCTGGTGCCATTCACCTAGCTGATAGCGTATCTGGACGTGGCAACTGATGGTGCAACAGGAAATGTCAGCCATCCTGACAGTTGACATTTGCATTGATCTTCATTCCAGCATCAATGACCCCTTGCCTACTGTAGTTGCAACTGAACATTTTGGTGGATTGGTATGGAAACATACAGTGACCATATGTCACGGAGCCCCACATTCAACAATGTACATTGAATTGTGTGTTCAAAAACGTGTATGACTGCTCCAGCATTGTTTTATGTCATTAGATATGGCATATATTGCCATATGTCCAGCTCTACAGAGCAGGCAAGCTTCTGACCACTTAGATTTGTGATGAGGTACAGATGTATTACATCTTTTCATAAGGTTATGGATTTATCACCTTTCTGCTACTTTCCACAGATGTTCACAACAGTTGCATAGATCCAGCCAACCAGCATCACCACTTTTGAGGCGCTAGTTCCCAACTGCAATGCTACTGTAACTTGCCCTTTGCTAAAGTCACTTATGTCATTGGCTTTACATGCTAGCAACCCATCTAATTGGATGAACAATTCCTTGTTAATCTCTGGTCTGCTTACTTGTAATGTGCTTACTGTATCATGTGCATACAACATGTGGCATTCAGGCTCCTGATGGGCAGTGTTCATGACATTTTTGCTCATCAGTGCATCTTCATGTGATAGGTCAGATACAAAAATGTGTAATCTAACAAATTCATTGTGCTTGGTTGCCATTTAAACCAGTGAATGATAACTATATTTCTTGTGAAATTTTCTTGTTTTACAAAATTTTGTACATAATTAAGAGATAATGTAGATAAGTGTTATGCACCAAAGCTCTTTAAGTATTTGCTCAGCATTTAATACTGTGTAAATTCTACACGAAATGAAATAGATAAACAAACATTAGGTGTTCTGATTCGATTCCAGTTATCTGTATACACAAGAACAACACTTGGGAGAACTTAGAACATGAGTACTAAATATTTCTTGTGTTGTATTCAATGATGTTTTTATTGTGGATATTTTTCTTAATTTGTGTAAATAAATGTGACATTTTTTGAAATCTGTACTTATGCTTCACTTTTTTTATTACAGAAGCATTGTTTCTATTTTTTATTTCGTACCTATTTGTTATTGGTGAAAGTGTTTTAGTATGTCCCATCATACATGTAACAACTGGAGTTATAATTAAGTGATTTGCACTGTTCTCTTTTGCTAGACTTTGCAGTGACACTTTTAGTGATGTGATTACATTTTATTCCGTCTTTCTCATGATAGGACATCCACAACTGCTGTATAGACTATTCGTAACAGGCAACATCCACATACATTTGTATTACATATTATTTTCCAATAAAAAGAAAGGAAAATCAGGTCTCTAGACAATAGCCTTATATTCAGATTAATCTGAAAATATACTAAGTGTGACGACTATACATATTATGAAACTTTAAGAACAACAGTAAAATTCATAGTAACATGTTAAAAAGGTACACAATATGGACTGAATATCTATATGTGTCAGCTAAAGATGGGTCATATAGCATTTCCCTGGTACACGAGATGTAAGCAGAAAATAAATATATTCAGTGGTTGTGTGGAAAACCATCCAAAGATCTGAATCTACATAAACACAGTAGATACCCGTAAATTAGAGTGTAACTGTACCTAATAAAATCATGACCTAAGCTAATCATGACAGAATAAACTATTGTACAAGAATTGTCAGGTACAAGTCAACTGTAGGATGTGGATCCAGGAGTACATGGAAATCAAGCATATTGTTTAAAAAACAATGGAGAGTACTTTGAAACAACTGACTGGGATTTACATCAGAACTTTACCTCTAAGGCCACTAACAGACTGAGGGGTATAGTGCTGGAGAATCGGATGAAAGGGCACCTCTGTTCAGACTGAGGGAGCCAAATTGATCTCTGTTATGCCCTATGGCCCAATGTCACCATTAACAGCTGTCTGACTGGTTGCTGGATGATTTTCTAGAAGCTTTTCCTCACTAGCGATGTTTTCTTGGAAGTGTCACCTCGTCAGGATCCTGACTGTCAGAATGGTATAAATGTGAACATGGCGTATACAGCTGTGCAGTGAAACGTATTTCATAAAGCGTTTCCCACTCAGTCTGTGAGTCTACAATGCACACTTTACTCCCCCTCCATAGCAGCACGCTAATTAATTCAAAGTTACAAAAGTTGTAGTTTAATGTTTGAAAATTCTCCTTTGGATGGATGGCTCTTGCTAAGGGATGCAATGTTCTAATAGGGAAAACAAAGAATTTCCAAAATGTAGTAAAAAAAGAGGACAGGAATAGAAAGCTCAAAAGTATTTAAGAAGTTACAGATAATCATACAATAATTTAGAGTTCGAATTGGCCGATTTTGGTTATTCTAGAAATATATGAGGCTAACTGAGATGATGCACTAGTACAATGGTGTGGTACTGCAGAGGCAACAGGTGTGCTGACCATGTACTGAGCCAGCAGGGAAACCATGACGGCTGTCAAGATGCATCAGCTGGGCAGTGGCTAGGCTGCTGCAATGGTGATGCCGGTGGATGGTGATGGAGTATTGTGGTCAGGAATGACAGCATTGGGGCCACAAAATGTTACCAGTTCTGAAGGTCTAGCCTTGCAGATCATGAAAGACTGTAACACGGCATCAAAGGGATGCATCAGCGAAGGCTGGCTGGTTATTTCAGTGCAAAAGGAGATTTATCTCAATAACATAGATAAGATAGGAGGACAATTCTGGGGGTTCTGGCTCACCAGCTCACTTCCTGGCTCGACCTTCGGTTTCGCCAGAAACCGAGCTAGTTCCCCAAAACCCTCAGAATTGCCCTACTCTAACCCATTTTTCAGCTCAAATTCTCAGGTGAACGCAACAATTCACCCTCGTTCACCACTGTTCACCTCTTTATTTTCTTACGTTCACCAAGGGAAATGACACATTTCCCTAAGTGAATGTAAGAAAAAAATGCAAAATATATCTTTTTGAACGCCTTCCACTCAGTCTTCACTAAGCTTCCGGCCTCTGCATTCTGTATGTCAGTCCTTATCTAAAATTTTCCTAATTCTTTCTTGTTCACATAGATAAGATTTTTATGAAATGCTGATTTTTGTTGTTGTTTGAATGATTTCTTGAATACAGTTCTACCACATTCACATGTGACTTTAATTGTGTGACTTCTCGAAACACATTCATTACAAATCCAATAATATCAATCTTTTCGGTACTTATGTTTATGAAATTCATTAACACTCTTTTTCTCTAGATAGTCGCCATGTTGCCTTAGCTGTTTTGTGTTGCCCATTTAAGGCATATAAAATATAAAGGGGAAAATTCGTTCTTTTGATTCCAAAGATGAATATAAGAAAAAAACTGCAAAATGGATGAGCACCTGGTGGGACTTTGATGGTATGCTCTTTATTTCAACTTCTCCCACCTGGCTCTGCTGTCGATGGTCTGCAACTTCTAGCTTGAAAGCCGCTGTTGTTCTGTGATTTCTATTACTCTGACATCCACCCATCTTCTTCTGGCTGCATCTTGTCATCTGCCTCTGGAGTAGATGGAACAGCTGGTGTCCTCGTCTTCTTGTTGATGGGCTGTAGCAGTGGACGAGAGCAAATAACAATAGTATTGACTGGCCAGACAAATCCTATAGCTATTCAGCTTTGCCCCATGGGGCGAAGTAATTCGACTCACAAATCGTGTATATTTATATATAGTTCGTATTCCAGTGACAAAGTACGTTCGAGAGTGAAAAATGAGACATCTAGCGACTGAAGCTAGAGCTGAAGTAGTTCATACTAACGGTCATAGATGGAGAGCAGTGCAGATAGACTGAAGAAGTTAGACAGAATTCGAGTTAGGCAACTAGCAATTACTTCCTTAGGCAGGCCAACACAGTGGCGCTGAGCCATAGAGATAACAAGACGCGTGAGCCGCCAGCCACTCGCCTCTGAGAGAAAAAGATCTATGCTGGAATAAAAATTATCAGTTAGTAGTCTGTGCTGTGCATCGTATGTCAGATTTCTCTTTTCATACATCACGACATATGCGAGTGTGTCATTAGGAAGCTTATCGATGAAAGTTTCACAAAGTTTCATGGTCGTCGTCTGTGAAGTGACAACGTTCTTTCTACGCGTCATGTTAATGACGTAAATCGGATAATTCGTTATGAAACTATATGGGCTAAGATCGCTGTCTGATTTTAGTGGAGTAACTAGTTTAAAATCGAGAAATGCGTCGTCTGCTTTGAGGAAGCTATCTGGGGGATTTATGTTCCACATCTCCTGTGGAAACACTTCATTTCGACCATTTTTCAGGTATATGTTCTGAAGATTAACGTGATAGAAATAACAAAGAGTCAACTAACTGATGACTTTTTCGATTTGTCTGAAATGTGGCAAAAACGATGTAAGGAATGTCGAATTCTACCGAGTTGGTGTAATTTGTGATATCGGGTTCAAAATTTATCTTGCCAGATAAACCAGAAACTTCGACTGTTTGAGGCTCATAAAAAGAAATAGGAATTTTCGGGTTTTTCGTAATGTTTTCTCGCTGTTCCAGCTCGTAATTTGGTTTGTATTTGGCAATAGGAACACGAATTTCCATCGACTCTGACAATTTTTCTTTCTTTTGGAAGAGTGTCTTTTATTTAAATTCCAACGTCATTATAGTCAGTCCATCGAAGAATTGCATCTCCAGAAGTTGAACTATTTGTAAAAATTACAGTTAACTCTTCTTCCCTTATCATTTCTTTGTAGTCTTTTAAAAATCCACCAGGCGATGACAACGGATAAAGGACTTAATTCCCTTACTATTTATTTTTCCAGTGTTAAAAATATGCCCTTCTAAACTTATTTTCTCAGTAACAAATGAAGTCAGATGCAGCAAAACTGATGAGGAAATGAAAGGATGTTCATTTCTATACAAAATATTATTCCCCTTACTTATCATTACAAAGTCAGTTTTGCTATGTAATTATCGATTAACCGCTTGTTTGATTTCCTATCGTACATTGGATAATCTGTTCCATCAGTTCCAATAATAATGAAATTCATATAAAGTTTTACATGATTCGGATGAAGCCATCCCTCGCCAATATTTATTTCAATTTCTGTATTCTTATTTGGGGAATTTAAATTGTTTTTAGTCTTCTCATTCACAGGGAATGAGTAGAAATAACTCTCGATTTTGTTCATGGCGCAGATTTATTAAGGAAAAATTTTAAGATATTTCAATTGAACTGTCAAGTAAATAAAATTATCATTTTCGTCAGTTATAGTTATTTCTAAATCCTGAATTGGATCAAAACTTGGAACATGAACAGGAAAATGTGGTTCGTGAATTATTGGCCCACCAAATTCTGCATTAGGCTTGAATGAGGCGATAATATTAGTTTCTCTGTGAAGACGATCAGTATGGTTTACAAACATCCCATCAGCAAGATAGAAGTTTATATTGATCAGCTCAAACGGAATAATTTTGGGGACATCTTTAGCCACAGCCTTTCCTTTAGACTAACAACTTGGTTACTAAAACCAAGCATACTTCCAATGCTGTCCTTTATATCCATGTACAATTTTACATTACTTTCGATAACAACACTGTTTAAAATTTCATCTGCTTTAATGTGAATATTTGGCTTCTTTGGATGAATAAATTTTTCCAGGTTTTTCAAACTCTACTGACCAACAAGAATTTCTATCGTTTCTCCATCAGAATAAAGTTTATTATTTTTTGGTGTAATATTCAGAGTTAGAAAATTTGAATAAGAACCAACCATTACTAAAGCTGTCTGGTATGGGTACGGTCAATCTTTCTTTAAGGACAGACAACTTACCGCTCAGTTGAAATAATTGAACCATTTATTAATAACTTTTTTAAAATGAATGAGCAAAGTTGATTGGGAGCCAAAAGTAAGAATTCCTGAAAAGGAGTCGAAAAATGAACATGGTAAACTTTTAACAAATTTTATTCGATGTGCAAAAGTAGGACCAAGCGGTTGTGGAAAAACTACATTATTGATAGACAGTTAAATTCTAGCTCCAGGATGGTTGAACTGGAAAAAAATTGATCATTCGTATGTATATTCCAAAAGTTTACCTCTGCAAAAATATTCAGCATTTATAAAAATGTGCAAAACAATTGAAGACAAGTGACAGCAGTCCGAAAAAATAGCAACCTTTGTCGACAATAACGATGACATTGCTCCAATGGATCAGTGTCACAACAATTCAGTTGTGTCTTCGATGACGTCATTCTTGGGAACCAAGATATCGTTAGCGAATATTTTACGAGAGGCATACATAAAGGAATAGATTGTTTCTACTTAGCTCGAACGTACTCAAAAATACTGAAACAGCTAGTCAGAGACAACCTCAATTTTTTAAATATTCTCAGACAGGATGACACACATTTAAATTACATGTATCGTGAGTGGTGATTTGAAGTTTGATGAGTTTAAAGAAATGAGCAGTACATTTTGGAATGATGACTTCGGATTTTTTACGATAGACATGACTAGGAAACTGAACGATGGCAATTTCAGAAACAAAATGCAATATTTTTTCTAAATTTTATTATGTTAAATGAAAGATCAAATTGCGTATCTATTAGACCACCGCAACGATGTTTTACCAGAAGACGTAAGTGAATTTAAATAAGCTGTTGATTATTTGGAAAAATTAGATAAAGTTGTATCGAGATTCGGTGAACATTGCAGCTATTGCATATGGTCTGATGATGATGCTACATGCGTTCCAGACACATATGGTGGTTATCATTTTGATAAACGTGTGTCCACAATATGTCACGTAATTAAATTTTATTATGAATGTTAACGTTGACGCTGTCAAAACCTGCTGCAGCTGGCATTGAGTATGTTCAACACAAACGTTTAGTGTTTTTTCTTCTGTAGTAAATGCTCGCAAAATACGATGAGGAGGTTGTTAAAAAAGTCAAACGCAATCTAAAGGAAGCTGAAGAACTGAAAAAAACTTCAAGCTTTGGAAAAAACAGCCACGTACAGAATATGAAAAATATGAGAAAGGAGACCAACCTGTTATCGACGAAATCGAACAAAAAAAAAAAAAAAAAAAAAAAAAACAGGGAATCGAAGGATTAGGTCATAACATTCTGAAAGCGATCAAGGAAAATAGAGAGGATGAAAAACAGATGACTCCTTATCGTCAACACATAGACGACTTTGGAGACATATCCCCAATTAAATAACTATATGATTGGTCTGACGACGTTCCTGACAAGTATGACTACACATTAAGTGAATCAGAAATTCAAGACACGTTGAAAAAATATGAAGAAGAGAAGCGACCCAAAAAATTAAGAGAGGTGCTACAGACGAAGTCTGAACGCTGTTCAGCTGACGATGACGTTAAAATAAATGTTAATGAAAGAATGTTAAAGTACGTTAATCACAGTGAATATGAAACTTTCGGATTAAAATCTGTTGGCACATTTAAATGTGTTGAGCGTTTTCCTGTTGCATTCGATGGTGACAAATTAAAAATTGTTGGAAAACAATAGGAGGGCACAGATGGACTTATGACTTTCTTAACTAAAAAGCAAATTACAATGGATGATATGAATGATAAATTCGATAGAGAAGATTTATCAAATTATGCATATATATTATACCGTTCAGGAGCACTGTATTCTGAAACTAACCCAAATAAAGTAAAATCAAGTAGAGGCAAAAATACAATAAAGTGATAAAAGAAATAGTGTCTATTTTCCAAAAGTATATCAATTACCGTCATATTCAGAATCAAGTTCGGCTGAAAGCAGTTCGGCTGAGAAAATGAGTGAAGGGAATCGAATTACTCTATTGAGAAATAAACAGTAAAACCAGTCGAGTATATCTGGATGAACGATGTTCGAGAATTAATCGATAGATTAGCAGTTATTCATGACGAAGAACTAGCGAGGAATAAATATTTTCACAATGAAAAATTTGGCATGACGCAAATGCTGACGAACAAATTTATCAACCTTAACATCAACAATCCTAAGGGAATTCCATACTGATCAGATTTTTGAACAATCTTCCACACACGTTCTGGACAAGCGAAAAACATGGGAAAGGCCTCATAAACACTCTGATCGACAAATTACCGTTCGAAATGCATCTTCCAGGCAACTCGTTCTGTGGTCCAGGAACTAAATTGGACGAGCGGTGATCTGGGAATTAATCCACTAGATGAGGCTTGTAAAAAACATGATATCGCCTACAGATATCACAAAGATTTAGAAAAAAGACATGAAGCCGATAAAGGACTTCAGTTAGCTGCGAAAGAAATAATGCATGGGAATGATGCTTCTTTAGGTGACAGAATTGCAGCAACTGCTGTTAGAGGGATAATGTATGGAAAGAGGAAATTAGGAATGGACGCAGCTGGTGCTGCCTTAGGCGTGGATGACAATGGTTGAGGAGCTTAATCTCTATTAAAGTTTTTAATCTATATAAACGAACAGCGACTCAGTCGATTATACTTTGCTGCCCAGCGGCAAAACCAAGCCAAAATCAATTAAATTTAAGCTGAATAATGATCAGCTAAATGCGACTGAGCCATTTTTGACTGATGCACAAAAGAGAAAGAAAGAGAAAGCGGCAGCTGAAGTTGGTGGTAATTTACTCATTACACTTGGTATTCCTGTTGTGAAAAAAGATTATTGAATATCTAACACAAAAGAAGTAAGGATTTCTTCCACAAATTTTGGCTGCATTACCATATCTAGCAACTACTGGCCCACTTGCTGGTGGATCTGCAGCAATCGCAAATACAGTCATAAACAAGAAGACAGCTGACAAAGAGCTAGAAGAACAGAAAAGACAAAACTTGGAAATGGAGAAGAAAGATTTAGCTGGTGCAGCCAGAAAGGCAAAAAAAAAAAAAAACAGAAATATCAAAAAATCATAAAAAATTTAGCAATCCTTTATCTAATTTCGATATAGAAGAATTAGTTAAAAATTAAACACTTTTGATGCATTTATATGACTGATGAATTGCCCAACGAAGCGAAAAATTTAGAATACAGAATTGTAAATGTAGATACTTCTGACCGTGTTGGCACCCATTGGATCTGCTATTATAAGAATAAGGATAAAAAATTCGTTTTTGATTCATGTGGAGGAATTATTCCTAAACAGCTCGTTAACTGAAACTTCCAGGCAGATTAAAACTGTGTGCCCGACCGAGACTCGAACTCGGGACCTTTGCCTTTCGCGGGCAAGTGCTCTACCAACTGAGCTACCGAAGCACGACTCACGCCGGGTACTCACAGCTTTACTTCTGCCAGTACCTCGTCTCCTACCTTCCAGGAGAGCTTCTGTAAAGTTTGGAAGGTAGGAGACGAGGTACTGGCAGAAGTAAAGCTGTGAGTACCGGGCGTGAGTCGTGCTTCGGTAGCTCAGTTGGTAGAGCACTTGCCCGCGAAAGGCAAAGGT
This sequence comes from Schistocerca piceifrons, assembly GCF_021461385.2. NCBI lineage: Eukaryota > Metazoa > Arthropoda > Insecta > Orthoptera > Acrididae > Schistocerca > Schistocerca piceifrons. The sequence goes on from NC_060148.1 coordinate 156,928,322, forward strand.
CCCGAGTTCGATTCTCGGTCGGGCACACAGTTTTAATCTGCCAGGAAGTTTCATATCAGCGCACACTCCGCTGCAGAGTGAAAATCTCATTCTGGAAACATCCCCCAGGCTGTGGCTAAGCCATGTCTCCGCAATATCCTTTCTTTCAGGAGTGCTAGTTCTGCAAGGCTCACAGGAGAGCTTCTGTAAAGTTTGGAAGGTAGGAGACGAGGTACTGGCAGAAGTAAAGCTGTGAGTACCGGGCGTGAGTCGTGCTTCGGTAGCTCAGTTGGTAGAGCACTTGCCCGCGAAAGGCAAAGGTCCCGAGTTCGAGTCTCGGTCGGGCACACAGTTTTAATCTGCCAGGAAGTTTCATATCAGCGCACACTCCGCTGCAGAGTGAAAATCTCATTCTGGAAACATCCCCCAGGCTGTGGCTAAGCCATGTCTCCGCAATATCCTTTCTTTCAGGAGTGCTAGTTCTGCAAGGCTCGCAGGAGAGCTTCTGTAAAGGCTGGAAGGTAGGAGACGAGGTACTGGCAGAAGTAAAGCTGTGAGTACCGGGCGTGAGTCGTGCTTCAGTAGCTCAGTTGGTAGAGCACTTGCCCGCGAAAGGCAAAGGTCCCGAGTTCGAGTCTCGGTCGGGCACACAGTTTTAATCTGCCAGGAAGTTTCATATCAGCGCACACTCCGCTGCAGAGTGAAAATCTCATTCCAGCTCGTTAACTATTTGGGAAAAAGTGATCTGTACTACAATAGGCATAGAATACAAAATTTCAATGAAATAATTTGCGGTCATTTATGTATGTTTGTTTTAGAACTCTTATGCAAAAATTATAAGTTTAATAATGTCTTTAACATGCTATATCGTCATTTTTGGAAACATACTCGTTAAGAATTCTGATGGTGACTCAATTGAAGAGTTTCGATAAAAAATCGAAGATGTTTATGCGTCAATAGTCCCAAAGATATACATTATAATCGTGTGGTTTCGGAAAGAGTTGAACAACACTTTTAAGGTGACTAAAACTTCCGTTGACTTTAAAGGCAGAAGAATTGTACACATAAAAGACCCTATAAAAGGTTAGTATTTAGAAAAAGAATATGTTACAAAACCCGAATACATATGCATTCTAACGCAGTTCAGTAACTATTTCACCGCTACAAAGCTTAATGAAAAAAATTAATCAGGTTCTTCAAGACAACTACAGCACTATAAAGCACTTCTTTACAAAAAAGGAAGTAGAAAAAGCTCTTTAAGATTATTTTTCAAAGGGAGATTTAACGCCATATCTAAGTCAAATAAGTGATCTTCAGAAAAGAATGTATGACAAACATAAACTGAAATTTGACTTTCATACTGGTAGGGAAATAGTGAAGTACACATTTGGGCATGAAGTAAAAATCAAGAGAATTATTTTATTTGGAGCTAATGTAAATCGTTACCTGTCGCCTACTGATTTTAAAATAGAGATAAAAATATTCGATGCTGATGAACTGCAAATTTTATATCCAACACAGTTCAATAACCCATCACTTGACACTTGAAATGAAAAAGAAGGATAAAATATTTATATCTCTAAACGAATCTGTTAAGATTGTCCCTGTTTCAGGCGAATTAATCATGTTTGGTGAAGTGACAGTGGCAGGTGAAGCAGATGCAGTCTGACGGCAGGTCTAAGCCTGTTACAGTTGGTGCTGAACGCTGAAATTATATTATTATGTTTTTTTAATCTATTTAAATTGACGTTCACGCTTCGCACTCAGCTCTTCAGAGTGATCGTTTGTGGAAGACAAACTTAGTCCTTATGGACGTTCACATGCATTGTTTTAAGTGTAAAAAATTCAGTGAGACACAGAATCCTCACAGAGTAACAACTGAAACCGGCAGAGAGAGGATTAAAGGTCTTTGCACAATATGTAAAACTAAAAAGAGTATTTTCTTTAAACAAATTTTGTAGGTGAAAAGGTGGGTGGTTCTCCTGAAGGACTGAGCACACTGAAGGTGTGCGATTCACCCACCCCCATTCGTGAAGAAATCATTAATGGGCTGCATAAACCAATGAGAAAAAACATTTACATACAGAGTTGTAATTTCTCTAGGTTTAAATGATCTTTAGCAGGCCGAAATTGTCGAAATGGGCTCGGGCTAGTTGATGGAATTTCGAAGAGAAATCGAGGATATAAATATTTATTGACTGTCCTGGGCTGTTCCAATTAAAGACAAAACAGGGAAGAATGTGGTTGTTGCTCTCGACAAAAAAAAATATACAGTGCCCCACACCCAAAAAACCAGCAAACCGACAATGGGAAAGAACTGTATAACAAAGATTTTCAGGAGCCAACGAAAAAATACATCAACCATTATTCGACCTTCACAGAGATGAAAGCATCTTTTGTTGAACGATTCAAAAGAACACTTAAGGAAAAGATGTGGAACAGATTTGCTCTTCAAGTAAATTACAAATGGGCTGTCATAGTCTCGAAATTAGTTGACAAATACATGAACATGAGGCATTCGACCATAAAAATGCCTTCAAGTGAAGTAGATGAAGATGCTGAAAAAATCTTGCTGAAGACCGTTTACGAGACAAATCTGCCGGATGCTGAGCCAAACTTTAAATTTGGGAACACAATGAGGATCAGTAAACTGAAAGGACTTTTTGAGAAGGGCTACACGGCCAATTGGTCAGTGGAAACTACAGAAGAAGAAATATCCAGATGTGTATCTCGTTGAAAAAGTTCTGAGAAAGGAAGGAGATAAGGTTTATGTTAAGTGGTTAGGCTTCGATAATTCATACAACATTTGGGTGAATAACGCAAATGTAGTCGTAGACCTAGTCACAGAGCTCTGCCGAAGAAGCAACCGCTGAAGCAACAGCTGCGCCAGTCTTGGACTGCGTTAGTTTGATGAAGATTCATTACATCGTTAATCAACTGTTCTTGAGTGTAATTATTCAAAATCTTAAAGTAATTCTGCCAACAAATAATTCTCAAAGTCTCTTTCATCCTTTGGTATAAATTGACTGAGTGAGGGCTATAATTCAGTCTTAACAATTCTTCACAATTAGGATGTCGATCCTCTATTCTGTACAGCTGTTTTCGTAAATTTTTCCTCTGCGTTCTAATCACATAATAATCATATTCACATTCATCGTCAAATAACTTCAGAAGAGAAAAGTTGGTCTTAAATTTTCATTAACTGTTTGAGAAACAACATGTGGTTGTATTTCTATAATTCGTTGCCTTAAGATTTGAATGTCTTCTCTTCTTTCCTTTAGAATACACATTGCCATTTCCTTATCAGTCTGTAAATCTTCAATTTGCTCTTGTAGTTTCTACACACCATATTTTCGAACGGCTGGTAAAACTTCTTCATAAACCCAAACTTGAAAATCTTCTGCAAAAGGCATCTTGGATTTCATAACTAGAGAATGAAGACTGCGTTCATTGATAAATTTCTTTGAAAGATGCATATTTTTCAGTAGCACCATTTCGGTGTTATTGAAATTTTCAGATGTTTTTCAATATTTTTGTTTAACATGATCTTTAGTTGCTTTCCTGGGACGACCATGGCCTAACAGATCAGCAACTTGATTTGCATAAAACCAAAATTTCTCATCTCATCGTTAATGATGAACGCTTGCTTATTGTTGTGTGTAAGCTTGTTGTTGATGAGGTCTACAATCAACTCCATTTAAGAGAAATAATTTTTAATAGATTTGTATATATTCTTGATAGGCTGGCCGCGGTGGTCTAGCAGTTCTGGGCGCTCAGTCCGGAACCGCGCGACTGCTACGGTCGCAGGTTCGAATCCTGCCTCGGGCATGGATGTGTGTGATGTCCTTAGGTTAGTTAAGTGTAAGTAGTTCTAAGTTCTAGGGGACTGATGACCAGAGATGTTAAGTCCCATAGTGCTCAGAGCCATTTGAACCATTTTCTGATAGCGTCATTTCTCCACTATCGAAATTGTCGTACGTCTGTAGGCGACTTTAAATTGTTTCCAATTTGCAGGGGGAGAATATTCTCCCTCTGGAATTCCGTGCAAAAATGCTAGAATGTCATTCGTGATGAACGCAGTTCAAAGCCAGCTTCAGCTGGCGCTGACGTAGTCTAACACTGGCGATTGACGTTGCCTGCGACTGCGTCTGCTTTTCCTTTAGCTGTCGCTGGTTCATTGATAAAAACAGTGTTTGGTTCGATGTTAGACCGACGCTTGATTCAGTATATATTTTCATATATTTTTTGCAAATCTACTAAAACTACTTTCATATAAATGTATCAAACAGTACGAATGAGGAAACGAACGCTTTCATTCTTCGTATCTGTCTGTTATCCTGGTGACGAAGAAGAAGATATAATCTCTATATTCATAAATGAATTAACAGACGAAAGTGTGAATTATTTATATAATCTCAGCGGAGATAAAATTTGTATTATACAGGGTGCGTCAAAAAATGTATACACACTTTGAAGAGTCATAGAAAATTTATTTCCCGTTCTACAATGTTAAATTTCTGGAAATGGAAAGCTTAAAGTCCAATTGGAAGAATAAATGTACTTTGCAAAGGTGATTAATGTTCAAACTGGTGGCCTTCAGCATCAATACATTTCTGAGTACGGGTCACCACTGATTCCGTACATTGTACCAAAGTGTCCAATGAGGTTTCTGCACACACTGCCTGAATCTCATTCCAAAGTGTGTCCAGGTTACGTGGTTTACGTTTGTACACCTCATCTTTTACTGTGCCCCATAAGAAGATATCTAGCGGCGTGAGGTCTGGAGAGCGTGCAGGAAACTCGATTGGTCCCCTGCGTCCTATCCACTGGCCTGGCACATTGTGGTCCAGGTATGTTCGTACGTCCCTATGATAGTGCGGCGGGGCGCCATCTCGTTGGAAATAAAACTCATCATTGCTGTATAATGCACGAATGGCAGGGAATATGGAGTCAGCAAGCATTGTTAGGTACGTTTCTCCAGTAACAGTACCTTCAAAGTGGAAAGGCCCAGTGAGTCCCCTTGCAGACAAATCACACTTCACATTTACACCAGGCAAATTCAAAGCCTTTTCAACTGTAATGTGAGGATTATCTTCAGCCCAGTACACACTATTGTGTCTATTGACAGTTCCATTGAGTTTGAATTGGGCTTCATCTGACCAAATTATGCTACCCATAAATGCTGGTTCACGTCTCACCATCTCCTGAACCCATTCACAAAATTCTAACCTTCGATCTGGATCGTCGTCACTTTGCTGTTGCACCAGCCTTTCTTCAGAATGCGTAGCACACTACTAGCACTTACATTACTCTCAGGTGCCGCTTGCCTTGAAGATTTTTGAGACAAACGCTGAAACAGTTCCAAGACCGCAGTTGTGGAATCATCACTTGTCACTGTAGGAGGTCGCCCAGATCGACCTTTATGCACATCACACACTGTTTCATGAATAACGAATTTGTCTCGTAGACGTGTAATTGTTAACCTTCATGGTGGTTCTGTACCATACACACTTCAGCACTGTCTTCGAACTGCAGCTACATTCTCAAACTTCTAGTACCACTTAATTATCTGCTTCCGCGTCCTCCATGTTGCAGTTACTTCCTAGCCACTGCTGCCACCTGTTGAAGAAACATAACATTACTTTCTCACAGATATTTAACCTTGTAGAATGGGATACGAATTGTCTATGACAGTTCAAGGTGTGTATACATTTTTTGACGCACCCTGTATATGAATACTTTAAAAAAAATTGTAAGCAGCGGCCGCTGGATTAACGCACGTTAAAGTCGAGGCAATCTTAGAACTTAGTCTGCATTCGATCGTCGACTTTTGTCAAGATTTAGCTATATCTGCAGGCGGTAAGTATTAACCGCCTGAAATTCCATAACGAATAAAGCACAGTATGTCTTCTCTCGATCAAAACACCCTTTTCAGAGTGGCTACTTGACCAATGGAAAAAAAGTTTTATGAATGAAACCCAGACGCACTCTGCTATTGCTGTTTGTGGCCGCGCTAACTGAAGGCGTAGGTCTGTTGCCAGATGAGAAGAGCAAAGCAGTTGAATATTAATCTGATTATGGATACTTGGATAGTCCAGAAGGGCACAGCCTTACGGATGCTTCAGCGGACGGTCTGTTAAGAGAATCATTAATGTTATTTCCGCTAACACACAATCTCAAGACAACTGGCGAGTTAAGTTAAAAAATGGTTCAAATGGCTCTGAGCACTAAGGGACTTAACATCTATGGTCATCAGTCCCCTAGAACTTAGAACTACTTAAACCTAACTAACCTAAGGACATCACACACATCCATGCCCGCGGCAGGATTCGAACCTGCGACTGTAGCAGTCGCGTGGCTCCGGACTGAGCGCCTAGAACCGCTAGACCACCGCGGCCGGCAGGCGAGTTAAGTGACGCAACATTAACTTTCATGAAGAAACCTAGATGCGGAGTAGAATGTTCATTCGGTAGTTGTATAACTATGTATAAATAGAATAAGAAGAATGTATAGAGATTCTATAAAGGAGCAACGATGAAAGTGTTAAAAAATAACGGAAAAGGCATTCCTTGCATGGGAAAAATATGCTGATATTAAATTTCACCTCAGAAATAATAACCCCCACATCTTAATTTCAAATAAAAGACAGCCACATGAAAATAAACTATATGATCATCGCTGACAAAAGGACCTGGACGGAAAAGGATGCATTTTCCCAAACAAGAATAATGATCTAATAGAAATACACATGGAAGATGAGGAGTTATGGTACTTAGAAATTATCAAAAATCATCTCCATCGACTCGCAAGTCGCCGAAGTGGCGTCAAATCGACAGACTTGCATAAGGCGAACGGCGTACCCGACGGGAGGCCCTAGTCACACGACATTTTTTTATTAACAAAAATATGCGAAAACATCTGACAAATTAATTCGAAGTCTTAATTCACGAAATTGGCCATTCGTTACGTCTGTATCATTCAGGAATCAATAATGTACCTATACTATAATGGCTCACACTCAGAATTATTCCAAGATAATACTGACACCATCCAATTTGTATGATAAAAAAATAATTACACAGCCAATGATACAGGCTCAACCATCACCAACACAGACTTCTATACCAAATCAACGAATTGAGTCATTATGTCAAATGAAAAAGTTCGATCACTTACTTTTTGTAGATGGGGCTCTATATATTTTTCATAAGAACTGGGTTTCGATAGGTGATAATAAGCCACAATTGGAAACCAGTTGGTTAACATCCTTACCCCAAAATATAAAAAAAAAGACGGATTATACCAACGACCGAGTGGTGAAGTTGAGTTATTTGTCGACAATACGATATACATGATGAATTACACACACTACAATTAATTCCATGGTATCAAAAATCAATATGTAGTACAGGATTACGTAAAAACTTTGTATTAAATGCTGTAGCCAACACTTATTCAGGAAGAACATTTTTATTCTTTAATGAACTTTTCTACGCGGAATTAGACGAATGTAGCTTTACATATAAATCGCGAGGAGTCATAAATAGAGAATTTTCAGGATTGCCAACTAAAATGACTTCTGCATTTCGGTGCATTAATGGACTGTTGTATTTTTTCATGGATGAAACTTTCTATGAATATAATAAGTTCACAAAAAAAGTTGTTAGAGCTGGCGCAAGTGATCTGCCTTTGTTTGGTGTTGAATGTAAAGAACTAGTTTCTAAGGTAATAAATGTTCTGAACGATGCATTGCAAAAATTAGAAAATTTTACTTTGCTCTAATGAATTTTTTTCTACATAAATGGAAGCGCAGTCGCAGTCTGAACGCAGTTCTAAGACTGGTGCCGCTGAAGAATATCAGTCGAAAATTAAACTGTGTAAATATTGCAATACTGAGCAATAAATTGATAATTTTCGTACACAGAAATAGACGAAAGATGGTTATAGACCAAAGTGTAGACAGTGTTCAAATAAATTTCACGTAAAAAACTATAGCGAAAATCGAATTCCTTGTGTATGTGGAAAAAACACTGCTAAATATTACTATAAAGACCATTTACAGAGAATTCACAGTGAAGAACATTCGAATGTATTGTTGTTGATGGAAGCAGATAAAGTGTCTGCTGAAGCAGCTGCAGCGCTGCATCCAGCCTCAAAAAAATGTATTGGTTGTCAAGAAATTAAAGATCTAACTTGTTTCTACAGAAATCCTTCACATAAAGATAAACACGATAGTAGATGTAAATAGTGCATATTAGAACATATGAAAAGTAAAATGCAAAATAAGAATTGAATCTGGAGTCTATTGCTTTTTTGTTTCCTTTAAAAGAGACGATCAAATAAAGACGCAGTCTGCTGGAAGTCGCCGATTAGAAAAGTTGCTCTACTTCACGATTTATAGAAATGGGTCTGCGAATCTGAGAGTCTATCGTGTTTTATTTCCTTTAAAACAGACTCAGTCTGCTGGAAGTCGTCGATTAACTGTTGTTCAGCTTCACGATTTGATGGAGAAGGTCACAGTAGTTCAACTTCGCAATTACTGTAGGAGAAATAATTTAATTATAAATAATAATATATATATACATTATAATAATTATAAATTAAATAAAGCTGATCTAATTAGCTTTATTATGAGACAGTCAACTGGAGCCCGCTTAGACAGGCAGATCAATCTTTGGAAACGATTGCCTTTTTATAAAATTGGAAGCGATGATGAGATTTTCGAGAATAAAGTCCGTACTAATGAAGAAAAATTATTCTTTTTCTATACGGATTTATCTGAGAAACCGAGATAAAGACACACGGCTAGAGACTTTGTGGTCGATACGGCGTTTGCAAACAGGCTACAGACCATAAATTTTGAGAACAACACCCACTCGATTGAGCCTGGTCACTTCTTGACCGCATTGAAATCGAAAATTAAGCGAATTGTTAAGCATAACCTAAGAGTAAACCGTGGACCGAAAGTCAATTTTACTTTTTGTGAGTACCAGATGCAGGCAGACGGAAATATTATGGAATGTCAGTTCGAAACAGAAATCTACAGTATTAGAAATGAAGGAGAGTTAACTAAAAAATTTAGGGTCGCTAGACGAACTATCTTGTCAAGAATGGATGATTTTCAAGCTCCTGGATCGGGATGGTAAACAGAATTATCAGACTTCAATTAGGAATAAACAGATATGTTCCATTGAGAGGATCGTCCTACAAGCTTGCATCAACGTAAAAAATAATGACCAGAAGTGTTTTCTATGGGCTATAAAATCTACACTTTATCCTGTAGATAAAAATGCTGAAAGAGTATCGGAGTTTAAAAATGTCAGCCTTGAGCTCGAGCAGATGCTTGAAAATGTTCATTTTCCTGTACTGGTTGATCACATTCCAAAAATCGAGAGTAGAATCGACGTGTCCATCAACGTCTATTCGTTTGATGACAACTATCAGGTGTACCGACTGAAAATTACGAAACGCAAGAGAGAAAAACATGTAAATCTACATTATTTCAAGGTTGGGGACAATTCGCATTACTGTTGGATAAAAGACTTATCTCGTCTTGTTTATGCTCAGATAATAAAACATAAAGAAGTAAAATTTCTTTGTGCCATGTGCTTGCTTCACTTCATCAGCAAGTGGAGGTTCGATGAGCACACACCAAGTCGTTTGACTAACAATCCATTAAAGGTAGAAATGCCGAAAGAAGGATCATATGTTAATTTTAAAAATTATCACCACATGCTGACTGTCCCTTTCATAATTTATGCCGATTTTGAAAGTTTACTGTTGAAGATCGATAATTGTCAGCCAAATCCAAAAAGCCCATATACGATGAAATATCAAAAACACCAGCCGAGAGGATTTTGCTACTACATCAAATACGTGAATGGACACTATAAAGACCCTGTTGTGTACAGAGGACCGAACTGCCATAAAAAGTTGATAGAACGCATGAAAAAAGAGGTGGAAGAGATTGGAAGAATTTATTCTGACAATGAAGAAATGATTCCGATGACTGCTGAAGAACGAAGAAGAGGCGGCGTATCTAAAGTTTGTACACTGTGCACATGCCACTTCACAAGAACAAATAAAAAGGTACGTCATCATGATCATTTGACTGGAAAATACGTCGCTCCATTGTGCAATAGTTGCGATCTTCAGCTGACACAACCGAAGTTTGTACCAATTTATTTGCATAATTTGTTTGGGTACGATTCGCATCTGTTTTTGAAAGAACTTGGCTATGACAAAAAGGAGATAGACTTAATACCACACAACGAGGACAGATATATTAGTTTTGGGAAGAGGATAGAAAGTCTGAAGATGAGGTTAATTGACAAATTTAAATTTATGGCTTTGTCACTTGACAAACTTTCATCGAATTTGACGAGACAACAGATGAAGAACATCAGAAAATTCCTCCCAGAAGAAGTGTTCGACTTGGTGATCAGAAATGGCGTCTATCCATACATTTACATGGATTCTTGGAAGAAATTCGAAGAGACAGAATTACCACCAGAAGAAGAACTTTACAACAAATTGAACGACTGTGAAATAAGTGATGAAGATTACAACCACACAAAAATGATCTGGGAAAAATTTAGCACCAAAAATCTTGGCGAATATCATGATCTGTATCTTGAAGCGGATGTGTTGTTACTCGCTGATGTGTTTGAAAATTTTAGACAAACAATGTAAAAACCTATGATTTTGACCCATCATGGTATGTCACTGCACCGGGTATGTCTTGGGATGCGATGCTGAAAACGATTCAACAAGCGCTCGATTTGTCACATGATTATGATATGATTTTGATGGTCGAAAAGGACATACGAGGAGGAATATCACAGTCTTGCAAGAGGTGCGTAAAGGCGAACAACAAGCATATGAAGGACCTTGATGCTAACAAGATGTCAAATTATCTGACATATTTGGATGCAAACAATCTGTATGGCTGGGCTATGAGTCAAAATTTGCCTTATGGCGTATTCGAATGGAATGATCCAAAAAGCTTTAATTCTGCAAAAATAAGTGAGATGTCAAACACTTCTCGAGAGGGATACATATTCGAAGCAGATTTTGAATACCTGAAGGAACTGCATGATTTACATAAAGATTGACTGTTTGCACCTGAAAATAAAATTGTACCTGGAACTAAAGAAAACAAGTTGTTGACTACGCTGAATGACAAAAAGAAATACGTGGTTCACAATAGAAATCTCAAATAGTGTCTCTTTCTGGGAATGAAACTTACAAAATTTAAGAAATCTGATTGGCTAAAGAAATACATAGATTTAAACACACAGATGAGAACCAAGGCTACAAACGACTTCGAGAAAGACTTCTACAAACTGATGAACAACTCGGTCTTTGGCAAGACGATGCAAAATATACAAAATCGAGTGGATATAAAATTGGTTTTTGATGGAGAGAAATGCGATAAACTTGTAGCAAAACCAAACTTTAAAGGAAGAAAAATATTTAATGAAAATCTGGTTGCCATCCACATATAACAAGACAAAAATCACATTTAATAAGCCTATCTTTGCTGCAATGAGCATACTAGATCTGTCTGAAGAACTAATGTATGACTTTCTCTGCAGCACAATGAAGTCAAAATACGGACAGAACACTGAGTGGTGCTACCAAGGCACGGACAGTTACATATACAACACTCAAAAAGAAGACTTCTATGAGGACATGAAATCGATGCTTCATTGCTTTGATGCGAGCGACTATTCAAAGCACAACATCTACGGAATTACTCAAGTAAACAAGAAAGTTGTTGGAAAAATGAAGGATGAATGCCACGTAATAATTATGAAAGAGTTCTGTGGCCTGAGGGCGAAAATGTACTCTTATAAAGTTGGCGACAAGGTGCAGAAGAAATCAAAAAAATTTAAGAAATGCGTGGTCAAAAATAGAATCAGCTTGAAAGATTATAAAGACTGCCTGTTCAACGACAGAGAACAGTACAGAAGGATTAATGTGATTTGAAGTGCAAAACTCGTTATTTACACAGTTGAAATAAACAAGAAGGCACTGAGCCCGCATGACAATAAAAGACAAGTTCTGAGAAGTCGGGTATATACACTGCCGTATGGACATGACTCATTATTGTCATTGTCGTCGTCCCAAATTTCAGTACAGTCATCACATTCCTCATCACCGAATTCGTCTTCCGATTCAAAATATGCCCATAATTCGGATCTGTTGCATATCATTTCCGCTAGCTCTTCAACAGCGAAAGTATTCTCATCTTCTTCTTCAGGTCTCATTTCAACAGTGTTGTTGTTTTTGTCTGAGTCCATTTATAACATACAAACAATAGTTTATATTAACAAAAATTGTATGTTAAAGGAAAACTCTCTTCAAGAAACTCAACAATGCAAGTGGCTCGAAAGAGATAAATTAAGTGAGCTAGAGGTAAACGCTTTATATAACATTAATGGATGTGAATATCTTGCACCAGATACGAAGAAAAAACTTGCACAGAACTTAATGATGATTTTAAAGTTATTTTGCCAGACAGATATGCTAAATTAATTACTAACTGGGATCTTCAGTTTTTTGAAGGTGGACAGATGAAGTTAGAGATATAAAGGAATGAAGAAGCATAAAAATAAAAACAATGAATTTCATGATGTCATGTTCTGGAATTCAGTATGTGAAACTTTTTCTACTTCTTCCGCCATCGAGGTGGGACGGCGTGTTTCAGCTGAAATGCTGGTGGACTCCGTTGCGCTGACGTACAGAATGCAGAGACCGGAAGCTCAGTGAAGACTGAGTTGAAGGCGTTTGATGGGAGATATTCTGCAGTTTTTTCTTACATTCACGTAGGGAAATGTGTCATTTCCCTTGGTGAACGCAAGAAAATAAAGAGGTGAACGACGATGAACGAGGGTGAGTTGTTGTGTTCACCTAAGAATTTTTAAGAGAATTTGAGCTGAAAAATTGGTTAGAGTAGGACAATTCTGGAGGTTTTGGGGACCTAGCTAGGTTTCTGGCGAAACCAAAGGTTGAGCCAGGAAGTGAGCTGGAGAGGCAGAACCCCCAGAATTGTCCTACTTAAGATTAATTTTCCTATAATCTCTTCGGTTTGTAGCATAAAAGTTAAAATTACAAAGTTATTGAAGGGTGCATTACATACTGATTATACATCCATAATAAACTAATCTCATTAAGACAACTATAACACTATCTTTGTTTCATTAAATCTTATTTCGCGTAGTTAATTGATATTGATTGTTAAATCCTACGTCATTGGTTTGGTCATTAACTAACTGGAATGTAATGTTCCCCTATGTTAAAAATACGCAAAATGACAAAATTATACAATGGAAACAAATTAATACATATTAGCATCCCATCTCCCAATGCTTAGTCGTAAATGAGGGTCGCGACTGAATTGCGCCAAGATCCAAAATCATAAAATTACCCAACAGCTGCTGCTCGTGCACCACTGGTTTCGGTGATCTAAATAGTTCACAATATCCTTGATTACATATGATCTATATAATCATTCTGAGGACAGCTACAGTGACTGGAAGAGAGATGATACCGGGGCAACCACTCTATGTAGGTATTCCAACTTACTCCACTCAGTGATGTGTGCAATGCTGTGGTCAATGGTAACTTGCAATTTTCCCAAGGTAGTATTCATCAATGGTTTGCAGAAGGCGAGTCTTTGACTTTTTTAATAGTGTAGGCAGGCTGTCGGTTAGCTGGCAGCACAAAAGGTGTTTCAGGAAAATTATCAGAAAAGTTCAAAGCTGTTCTGTGCGTAAGTTAAATGAGCAGATAACCTAATGTTAGGTGTGATACATCATAATAAGAACGTTGAATAAAAGTCTACCGTTAGAGAAACTTAAGTCTGAAGTGTAAATGAATGATCACAGCAGAGAACTACTACTATAGTTGACTGAGCTACCAAATACTGCAGTCTGTTCCCAGGGGCTAAACAAATATTTGCGCATTGCAACAACAGTGCGAGAGCAAAGGAATTCTTTAGTTTCCTCTAAAAGCAATGCAATTTCGAAATTCACGACACTAGTGCAGAGTAATAAGGTAGGACGCTTGTAATAATTAGTGTGAATGCACAGGAGAAACTCGAAATACATGACAATCTGATGGACAACCCTTGCAAACGGTCAGGATTTCCGTTTGCCAAACATTGCGTTCATAAGCAGCTACATAGGCGACAAGGAAAGAGGAGGTGATAACACTCAAATTTGCAACTGGTGCAAGTAATGGGCAGGGATATCTGCACATTTCACACATCTATAGGTCATGACAGTTGTACAATAGCAGCAGCGCAATAATACAGCAAGGTTGATTCCCATGTGGAGGAGGTCATTTGCATGTGTACTGATGCATGAAATGAATTACTAGTTATGGTTTGCTGTAGGGTTTCAGCTGGCATTAAGCTAGGGCTGAGTCTCTGTTGCAGTCTTGGTTGAATTGTAGTGTGCAGGGTGTTAACATGCAACTGTTGTGTGAGTTCTGTACAACAAGATCTGTAAGGCTTTGGTTACTTCCGAAGTAGCAGTCAGTTTGCATTGTTTCCTGTGTATAGTTATTAAGTCACGCTGGATCGGGTTTTAAGTTCCTAATATAACAGAATTATGGATTTGTCAGTTGGTAGCCAAAAGGTTGTCTTCAGTGAGATTGAGCTGCACATGCCAGCATACTATGATTTCACGATACTGCGTAACAAAGAACGAAGCTCGCTGGGGAGCTTTGTCACAGCAATCAACACCAGTCTGATCAGGGGTAACAAATTTGTTTTCAGTACAGCAGCACTTCCATTAAACCAAACTCGCACAGCACTGCAGAATGGTACTGTGACTGGATGTTCACAGGATGAACAGTTTCTGTAACGCAGTGAAAGATAATGAAATCAGTGTGAAAATACAGAGATGGTAGTACACATTGTCTGGTCGTTTCTGCTTGCATGCTAAAAGAGTTAGCACTCATGTAGAGGCAATTGCAACAGGGTATCAAGGTACTATGGCTTCGCACTCAAGATGATTGATCGGCTGTATTTATAGCGTGTTCACAGGTGCTAGTTGTTTCGAAACTTTGCACAAGTTTAAAAGTTTATTATTCTTTCGAAAAAATTGTGATGATTTATGTTGAGTAGGACTGAATGTTGAGAGGACTGAATTCACCGCCAGTTGTTTTTGGCATGCTTTTAGAAAGAACAGAAGACGTTATAGCCTAGCATATTGCAAAATTAGGTCAACAGTTGGCTAATGTGTGTGATTTACTGTAGTTGTGTTAATTCTATACTTTGATGGGAAACCAAATGTGAGTTTCTATCCCCACTTTTCTGAAAATCTAACGAGGATGAAACCACATTTTGGAAGTGTCCATCATGTAAACTGGTATGAATATGGAGATGTTAGATTTAGGACAAGGATGTCAAAATAGGAGCCAGTAGACCTATCCAGTAGTGATAACTTCCTTGGTGAGCTATGGGAAAGACTAGATGGCTTAGCTGCTAGGAAAATGGCCATACTGGCTTCAATTGTCGGTAACGAAATTAAAGCTGAGAGTATTGGTTACATTTATAATTATAATGTATTAAAATATAACGGATGGTGCAATAAGAATGGTGGGTGAACTAGGAAGGGAATCATGATGAACTGTCCCAGTTCACGATGTCTCAAACAAACTGACGTGTTGTGCACCACACAGGGTAGCCTATGTAACGAAGTGAAAACATGTCCTCACAATAGTCAATTTTTCAGAAGGGTTGTAGTCTTATGGCTATTGAGGGACCTAACTGGTCCATGCCAGTCCTAATTAAATTAGGTGATAAAAACAGATGGCAGAACATGACAATATGAAGTGAAAAACAGAAACACATTAACAGGAAAAGACGTATAAAATTATGTCAAAACTAAAAGTGGTAAAGGAATGTGAAATTAGCAGAAACGCCCATAGATATGTGAGGTAAGTAAATGAGTTAAAAGAGGCAAAGCATTTAAAATTTTTCTCGGTGATTCAGTGCTGGCAAGTAGTACATTAACTTTGTAGGTGTGTAAGGCACTGGGGTGTGTCCAGCTGTATAGCTATTTATAGTGTACTACATGCGAATGCATAATGTGGTACGTATAAGTGGAAATGAAAGGGCACAAAAGTAACCTCTATCAGCAACGTATCCAGATACACTGCTCTTTTGGTTAGTGACAGATGGGGAAGCACAGAGCAGTTGAACAGATTGCATGAAGCATTCTAAATCTTTCCATAAACGGAATTGTGGTCATGAGATGAGTTTGCATTCACCTCATCAAAATAACAGAGCCTAACTGGCCGGTAAAACACATCACGTGGAGGGACAAATGCACAAAATTGTGGGTTAATGAGTATTTTAATTAGAATATGAGCGTAATGGATAACATTGGTGGCGGTGAAATTGGGGAAAGAGTCCATAATTCATATTTCTTCTGGGAGGAGTGAGCAAGGATGAAATTGGTGTGGTGCCAGGTGCATCAGCCAGGAACTGCTTGATAAATGTGATTCTGTACTACTGAATGCCACACTTTATTCAATGGTGGATGTAGATAATGTCTGAGGTCCCATTTGCACAGTGGCGACGAGTAATGTAGGACAAGTGTTCATAAGCATCAAATGTAGGGTTCAGTATTATTATAAAAATGTACTAAATAGATAGATACCCAAGGGCAGATCAGTGCAAACCGGAAACAATGTGGAACTTTATTACCTGTGTACACATAGTATTCAAAGCCATGTCAGTGGTAGGTGAAACGTTATGAGTCATGATAACACGGCAGTGTAGGAATTAGAGATAGTTACCCACTCAGGGATCCCTCTGTAAGTGTCTAAGAGCGAACGTTGTGTTTCATAGGTGTTTGTGTTGTGTGTGAGTGGAGCCGCAACCCTAATTGAAGTACTATAGTTCTCAGTGTGCAAGTGGAGCACGCATGATTTTGTGTGAGAGTAAGATGACAGATGGTAGAATGGACCATAGTACAAAGTGGTATGACCAGAACAGGGTCTCTGCGATCGCACCGTGATATGAGGACGCCCCTGGAGGAACCAGAAGTAGAAACAACATCCTCCTGTCTCATATGCGTGTGATAGATGTTGAAAGACACTAACTACCTATCTAGCGAGTCCCACTGGTTCCTTTCACGCACAAATTGTAGAGTGGTTTATGATATGGAATAAAGTGGGTGGCTGTACATCGAACAAGGCATAATACATTTCTCACACTATATGACTGTTTAATGGTCCTACGTCCTCACGTTAAATGTAAGTGGTTGTAAAGAAAGACAGTGTAAGAGATAGCAGTACTATTATCTTTCAAATTAGGATGCACACTGGAAGCAGTTCTAAACTTGCTGTCTGCTAGTGTCTGGTTGCTTAGTGAACCATTCAATGTGCGATAGTGTGCATAGTGGTTCCTAAAAGCAGTAACGTTTGTGTGAGCACCTGTGAACACGGTTACTATCGTTCCGGAAGATGTATCTGTCCATAGCACACTCGTATTGAATGGGTGGTATGACGGACAACATTTGGTCACCAAGAATATTGAAATAAACGTCCTGATTTATATTCACAGTAACGTCAATCAGTGGGTCCAAACTGCGGTACGAAAAACATCATCATAACATCACAGAAGCGTCTGCAACCTGAAATGAGCCCTCAGCGCAGGCTGGGTTAAAAAGCCCAGTGGACTGTTGGTGACCTGGATTCCTCACATCATTCGAAAAAAGGCGAAATGGCGACCCCTTGGATCACACCACACGCGCCTCCCCTCCAGTCAGCCGCTGGACAGTTCCTGTGCTGTCTTGCGCACTGGAGACGTGCAGCGTTATGTGACACTGTGAGCAATGGCCTTCTTAGAGGTACCAAACTCCACATCTCCTCTGCATGCAGCTCCCTACAAAATGTTCACTTGGAAACTGGTTGAGATGGAACCCGATTTGCAAACTGTTGTATTTAGAATCAAAGCAGACACGTAAAGTATTCCACTGGTCTAAAATTCTCGCTACAGTGGCCTGCAGAGATAGCCATCTTGTGGATGCCTGGAACAATTTACGAATTTTCTCACCTAGAACTTCTGTAATTCATGCAGTTGATCATGTCACCTACCACTAGCTTTAAAATGTTTACGAAAGTTCCTACCTTGGTCTTCACAATGTCTGGAAAGACATTTACAAGTGTCACTGACACGTATGTAAAGAGAGTGACATACACATTTGAGAATACTAGTCCAGGACATTTGTCAGTTAAATGTATATGCCGAGTGGCTAGGGCCTCCCGGCGGGTAGACCATTCGCCTGGTGCAAGTCTTTCGAGTTGACGCCACGTCGGCGACTTGCGTGTCGATGGGGATGAAATGCTGATGATAAGGACAACACAGCACCCAGTCCCTGAACAGAGAAAAATCTGCGACCCAGCCGGGAATCGAACCCAGACCGTTAGGTATGACATTCTGTCGCACTGACCACTCGCCTACCAATGGCCATCATTTGTCACTTAACCGAATAGCAACAGCGTTTCTTGACCCCACCATATAATTACAACCAGCAGAGGCAAATTTATAATACTGTTTTCAGAAAGACTGTACTCAGAGAATGAAAGCAATAGATTAGAATAAAGACTTTTACTTGTGTACCTTCGTTTGCCTTATCATATTCACCCCGCCTAAAAATTTCACGAACATAACAAAATTTACTTTCGGTTTTATTAGTGTCCTTATCAAAATATCGTACCACAACACACGACGCTTTTAACAGATTGCGTGTCTGTTGACTCATCAGTAAGAACAGTGAATTTTGTATGTCTCAGCTTTTCTGCAAGTTCGTTCTTTGTGTCATCATGTTCTTTATGATGTGGCAACATTTAATGCGACGTGAATAATATATAGTCGGCGATTTTAAAATCAGGAAAGCGAGTGTGAACTACGCCCTCCAGATGGTCTACGATAATGAAAGGAAGACTCTGTTCTGCCACAACAATGTGAACCTGATTATTTAAAGACGCACCATTTGTAGCTGATTTCACAAATTTTATATGACACCACCTTCATTTCACTGACCTGATTTTCAGTTTTAAAATGTACCTTAACACATCCCAATTCAGTCCCAAAAGTTACGTTACAGATTCTACACATAGCCCTTTCTGAGTTCGATTCATCTGCGCACAACCAATCTTTACATTCGCGATTAGTTTCGCACACTTTCCTGTATTTTTGTTTCGGAATCTTACATTTAAATACGGCCGCCGTTTCTTTATTGGGAGTAGTAGGACAACTATCACTGTCTTCTGTTTCCAGTGACACCATTTTGCACAAGTTAACGCGTTATACGAGTACATGGCTCACTGTCTTCAGCTGAGCCTCTTAGTTAACTGTAATCGATTTCACTTTTGTGCGAGCACTGTGCAGGATGCGAAGCGGTCAATACGGTAAATTCCTCAGGGAATAACCTAAGCTGACTTACGCAGCTGCAGCATAATGAGACAGGGGCATCCCACTGTGGGACAGATTGGCATATCGGCTGCTCAAAATCGTATTTGTGGAAAAATTGCCAAAAATTAAATAAACCGTAAAAATTAAAATAATACGAAAAATGACAACTCAAGAAATGTAAGTGTTTAAAGAGCATACAATAGATGTGTGATCCGAAGGGTGGATCCTATGTTCTCGCACCATCTTAAATTTTCGTATGTGTGCAACCCAGATCGTAAGGTTGGAAATATTGCACGCCAGCAACAAAATTTAACTGTCACCGGACTTCTATTCAGTGCACATTATTGATCATATGAAATGTATACCCTAATACGCTTACGAGAAACAAGACTTCCAGTCACGTGTGCTCACCAACTTTTACCTCTTGTAAACAACCATTTTTTCTGCAAACATTCAGCTTTGCCTGAATGGGTATAAAAACAGGTTATTCTTACGCCATGGAGAAGGTCCAAGCCCTTCCCTTGATAAAATACGATAAAAAAATGAGTGGTTGTGGGGTGAGAACCATGAAGACAAGACTATGTGTGTGCTCTGCGAGCGCCCCAAGAAAATCGTACCAGCTGGTGAACTTTGTGTCGCTCACGTCATGTTGATGAAGGACAAACATGTGCCAAGGACTTGACTATGATTAAACTGAAGCTTTAATGAAAGTGTTTTTGTCGAAGAAGAAAAAGAAATGTACTTATCAACTTTTCTTTCCGGTGTGTAAAGGCTGAATGACGACCCACAACGAAACAACGGCTTGTACTGATGTCATTCAGGGGGCACTGTAATAACCCTTTTTCTAATAAACTGTGTTTTACGTAAAACGTTTTTATTAACATTGTGACCATAGAATCGATGTTCATGATTGTATTTTCTGTGTAATAAAAGGCGACACAGTCTTCAAATCATCTGAGAGCAGCTAGGAGAGTCCTGGGTGTTCGCACTTGTCTTTCTGCTGTCCACTTCCATAATGTAAGCACCGCGGCTTGCAGTTGCAGTAATATTACAATGTACTAGCTTATCTTGAGATACTTATGTACTGTTTTATTATAAATACTCCAGTACACGTGTTTAATTGCATTAATCATTGTGTCACAAATTTAAATTTGTAGCATTTCTAGGAGGGAAGACGCAACATTTCGATGTACTGATCCGTCACTGGCGTTATTTTATTACTAATTTAAAATGTCTTTTCTTATTCATTACATGTGCGTCACCTTCAATCGTTCAAAAAAGAAGTCAAGAGATTTTTCAAACCAATCATACGTCGTAGAAGGACTACCGAACGGCGATATGCAAATCACATTTCCTTAAATTCAGTTTTTTCCATGTTCTCTGTTGTGCTCCCTCATTCTGGTATCGAAATTCTAAAATATTTCAGTTGTCGAAGGTGGAAGCAACAACTTACATCTTCCGTAGCTATTTGTGATTCTAATACTGATTTCCCCATGTCCCCGCTACCGACGTCTCTTTCTTCGTCTATTACGCTATAACACAAAACCTTCTCCTCATAGAGGCCTTCACTGTACACTTTCCACCTATCCGCTCTCTCCTCTCCATTCAACACTGGAATCCCCATTGCACTCGTAATGTTAATGCCGTTCCTTTTAATTTCCTCGAAGGCTGTTTTGACTTTTCTGTATGCTGAGTCAGTGCTTCTGACAATCATAGATCTCTTTTTCATGCAGCCATGCCGTCTTATATTTCTTGCATTTTCTGTTTACTTCATTCCTAAATGACTTGTATTTATATATTTCTGAAATCAGCTGAAGTTTTCCATCTGTTACCCACGGTTTCATCTCGGTTACCGTCCATGTGGCTATGTTTCTCTTCCGAAATTGTGTAGTTCCTCTTTGTATAGGGAGGCTAACGTCCAGTCCTCTTCAACTGAACCGCCTTCTGAGCTTCTCATCAGCACTGTAATTATAGCCTCAGAGAACCTCAACTGCATATCTTTATTCCTTAGTATTTCTGTACCCCAGTTCTTAGAGAAATGTTCCTTCCTGACGAATCTGTTCAACTTCAGCCTACTGTTCGTCGTTACTAAATTTTGATCTCATCTGCATCTGCTTCTGGGTGTACTTGATTCTAATTCTGGATCCGATATCTCTTTTCTGATTTCGGAATCTCTGCCTGGCCATGATGTCATCTAACTGGACTCTTCCCATATGTCCTGGTCTTTTCCAAGTACAGGCCTACCTCTACCACTCGTAAATATTGAACAGAGCTTCGCTATTACTAGCTGAGATATATTGAAGAACTCAATTAGTCTTTCTGCTCTCTCATTATTACTGCCAAACCTATATTGTCCCATAACATTTTCTTCTGCATTCCAATACACGTGAATATTAGATTTTTACCTCCCCTTCCACACTCCAATACTAGTTCAAAGCCGGCCGGTGTGGCCGAGCGGTTCTAGGCGCTTCAGTCTGGAGCCACACTACTGCTATGGTCGCAGATTTGAACCCTGCTTCGGGCATGGATGTGTGTCACGTCCTTAGGTTAGTTAGGTTTAAGTAGTTCTAAGTCTAGGGGACTGATGACCTCAGATGTTTAGTCCCATAGCGCTCAGAGCCATTTGAACCATTTTTTGAACAGGGGGCATGACGAGATTACAACAAGGTCTGACTAATTCTACCGATAACCTTGACGACAAAATACGAGGCTCAACATATTGGCATAGAAACCGCTATGCTATGCAGGCACTGACACTTTGTTCTGGCGCATCAACAAGCGCCGGCACAAAGACGAAGATCGCAGGAGCAAAGAAGGCGGTGAGACGACGTCAGCCAATAGCCCACAGACAAGGACCGCACCACAGCAGGAGCGCCCTCTGGCCAAAGAGAGTATAAGCGCCGCTGCTGCTGGCCTCGGCTGGACAGTATTCTCATTGTACTAGGAGAGCACTACGGCAGCAGTGGCGAGTGATCCGCATCAATTGCCTACATGGACCTAGTATATAGCAAAGGACTTTTATTGTTTCCATGTCGACCATCGCTTCCGACACCGTTGTAAATTTAAAGTTAAGTAATGTCAATCTTCTTATTTATAATTAAAATTATTAATGTGATTTGCTTGAATTGTTGTATAGTGTTCCAAGAATGCAGCATCTTTTAGGCAGCCTATACAAGACGAGTGGGCAGGACTCCACATTTGGCAATGAGGTCTTACACCTGACCTCCACAGCTGACTACTTTGGAATTTTTTGTGTTTTTTGCTGGCGTCTAATTTCCCTCTTGCATTTACTTCGCTGGACCGTTTGCGTGCTTAGACGGTTTCTTGTCATTTTTGCAAGACTGTGTTTTCAAGTGGGCACTGAAGAAATTTTCTTTATTTTTTTGCTTGCTTGCCTTGTCTTCCAGCATGCCCACCCTACCTGTCCCGCCCCCTGCTCAGGCGCCGCAGCCGCAAGCGTCAGATGCCACACAGCTAATGCAGGTGTTTCAGTTCCAGATGCAGCAAATCTCCATGTTCCTCAACATGGTGCAGCAGCTATGCCCAACGCTGCACGCCCAACGGAACAGGCGCCGCCTGCTGCAGCTGCTATACCACCTTTCCGACAGTTTAGTGAGCAAAAAGAGGAATGGCTCGAGCGGTTGTCCCAATCTGAGCGCATCTCCTCGCTCACGACGTACCAGGTACTGTGAGAAGCCATTATTTGTTATCAATGGAAGAAAGTGCAGTGTTCCGCATAATCACAAAACTTTTCCCTAAGGCCACTCCGAGTGATATGTCTTACGAACAATTGAGAGTGTCACTATGATGAACAACAAGTGAATGTGGTAGTAGCTAAGTATCAATTATTTAATTGCAAAAAACGGTCAGAACAAACTTATCGCGATTGGGTAACAGATTTGCAGGGTACGTCAAAAAAAAAAAAATGCAATTTCAAAAGGGCTTGCTGAGCTTTATATTCAGATGTTATGTTGTGTGATGTGATCGTGCACAATGTACCTGATGGCAAACTCGGACAACAGATTTTGAAACAGTCTGATCCATCATTTCAGCAGGTAGTGTGAATACTAGATCAGTTGCGGTGGCCGTGCGGTTCTGGCGCTGCAGTCCGGAACCGCGGAACTGCTACGGTCGCAGGTTCGAATCCTGCCTCGGGCATGGGTGTGTGTGATGTCCTTAGGTTAGTTAGGTTTAAGTAGTTCTAAGTTCTACGGGACTTATGACCTAAGATGTTGAGTCCCATAGTGCTCAGAGCCATTTGAACCATTTGAACTAGATCAGTTACATTCAGGTGCCTTGTCGGCTCATAAATTTGAGCAGCCACCTACGTGTCAGGTTGAGTCCCTTAGTTGCGACCGGCCCATTAAGCGGCGGCAGCAGCTCGCCACGCTGAGTAAACAACACTTCACACCGCGTAAGCAGTTTGCTGCACAGGCGAACAGAATTAAGTGTTGCCCTCGGTGTTATTCATGGCACAAACGCCAAGACTGCACCTCGCGACAAGCTTATTATTACGCTTGTGGTAGGAAAGGACATGTACAATCCCTATGTTTGCAACGAAACAAATATAAGAATTCGGCCCACTCGTAAAAGTCTAGTCACAAGGCCCATGTCATAAATCCACTATATTCGAAGCCTGCAACATGCATTAGAAAAACTAGCAAGCGTGCAGTTTCTTCAGTGATACGCCAGTCAAACAAACGTTTTGTTCAGTTACTTATTTGTGGGAAACGTGGGCAATTTCATTGGACGCAGGTGCCTCTGTCACGTTGAGTCCCTTAGTTGCGATCGGCCCATTTAGCGGCGGCAGCAGTCGTCACAAGTATGTACTGTTGGGCTCCCCACGCCTGTCTCAAACTAGTACACAACTGATGGCTTACAAAGGACAAGACATTCTTGTTCTCAGAACATCTATGCTGCCTCCCACGTAACGTTCTCATACGCGAAAAGTGACATTTACAGTGCTACAATCACGCGACTGTGAGAATCTATTTGGTCTTGATTCTTTTGATTTGTTTGGCTTTAACATTCAGGACAATGAGTTGTCAGTGTCTGCATTCAATGCAAAAGACAGTGTAGCTAGCTTGATAAGAGAATTCCCGGAACTCTTTTCTGAAGTTTGAGGCAAGGCTAACAATTTTGTTGCACATATTACTCTCAAAGACAATGCTCAGCCGAAATTATGCCGGGCCGGAACTGTTACCATTGCATTACGGGACAAAGTCGCTGCTGAACGTAAGGAATTGCAAGATAACAGAGTTATTGCGCCCATATCAGCTAACCAGTGGGCAAGTCCACTGGTTTTTCTTCCCAAACCTTCACATCGCATTCGCCTCTGTGTTGACTTTGAGCCTACAGTCAACCCACAGATTGTAATTGATACTTATCCATTGCCACGCCCAGAGGATCTCATGGACAATTCAGGAACTAGACGCTACTTTTCAAAAATTGGTTTTCGCGACGCATATCTTCAGATACCGCTCGATGGAGAATCTCAAAAAGTATGTGTAGTAAATACTCATTTGGGTTTGCTTAAATATTTATGTTTGCGTTTTGGCGGTGCTTCCGCACCCGCCATTTTCCAATGGTATTTGGAACAGCTGACTGCACAAGTGCCAAACTGTGCAAACTATTTCGACGATATTCACGTAGCAGGTCGTACACCTGAAGAACATAATGCAAATTTATGTCCTTTGTTTCGTGTGTTTTCTGATGCAGGACTTAAGTGTGGACGAGTGTGATTTTTTAAAACTTGAGTTGCAGTATCTTGGTCATGTCATCAACAGCCAAGGTGTCCGTCCTCTTCACTGGCATTTGTTGGCCATATGTACAAGATTTGCCAGTTCCTCGCAATATCATAGAATTGCAGGGAAAATGAACTGTTATATTCGGTTCATAGCGAATGCTGTACAAACTGTGGCCCTATTGCATCGCTTGCGTCGCAAGAATGCCCCCTTTGTTTGCACAGATGAGAGACAAGTAGCTTTGCCAAAACTTAAAGATGCATTGCTCAGTGATCGATACTTACTTCTCTTTCATCCTGACAAATCAGTTGTACTGAAAGTTGACGCTTCCTCTTACAGAATCGGTGCATTTCTTTCTCACAGAATTGGTGATAACGGCAGGCCTATTTCTTTCTCATAAAAAGTGTTGTCAAAAGCTCAGTGTAACTATTCACAAACTGAGAAAAAAGCTTTGGCTATTGTGTATGATGTCACCAGATTGCATCACTGTTTATAAGTGTTGCAGAAAATTCTACTTAGTAACGGACCACAAGCCTTTGCCGTCCTGTTCCTGTAGGAATTTCCCAAAAACTGCAACGAAGGGGTTTGTTGTTGTCCCAATACCAGTACGAGACTGTGTATCGTACGACAGGTAAAATGGTAACGCGGACGCACTTTCACGCCTTTCGATTGGCCCTGACACAGACTTTGACGCTTCAGATGCATCTTCCTGTCACATCGATGCTCAGGATTCTGAATTGCTTCAGTCTTTTCCGCTGAATTATAAGAAAACTGCACAGGCCACGGAAGCTGATTCAGATTTGAACATTTTGCTAAGATAAATTCGCACATCTTGGCCTCGTTCCTTGCACAGTATAAAGAACTCTGTAGTGCGCCGACCCTTTCCCCGTCGGCATAGCCTCGCTGTACATAAAGGTGTGATTCCTGTTCAGAATGACAGTGAACAGTCACGAGTGTTGAGCCCTAAAGTGTTGAAAAAATTGTGTTACAGTTACTTCACCAAGGACACTGGCTAATTGCTCGTACGAAACAGCTAGCTCGTCGATACTGTACTTGGCAGAGTATGGACACCCAAACAGAACAGATGACGTCACAGTGTCACGCAAGTGCGGAAAATCAGTCCGCTCTTCCATAAAAATTCTCTGCTTGGCCTAAGTCGCAATCGCCATGGCAACATGTGCACATAGATTTTTCGGGACCTTTCTGGAACACTCGTTGGTTGATTGTGGTAGACTCATACAGCAAGTTTCGTTTTGCTGTGCCAGTGAATTCGACAAATTCACGTAGCACAATTCATGTGTTGTCCTCTATTTCTTGCCTAGAACGTTTACCTGAAGTAATAGTGTCAGACCACAGAGCTCAGTTCATGTCATATGAATTTGAAACATTGTGTGAATGCAATGGCAGATGACGTCAGGATTGTCACGTTGCTCTAACTAGTGTACCGTTTCATTCAAAGTAAAACGGCAAAGTGGGAAGTTTTGTCAGAACCTTCAAGCGCCAGATGACCAAACTTCGCTCCACAGACGACAAGGATCAAGCATTGCAACTGTTTCTCGCCACATATCATTCGCATCCACTAGATGGACCATCGCTGGCGCAATTACTTCACGGCCGCCGCCATCGGACACTGCTCCACCTGCTCCACCCTCCTCAGCATCAGGCGCCGAAGAAAGGCCGTAAGTATCGCTTCGCGCAGCACGATACTGTCTTTCACAGGGTTTTTAGCGGCTGCAGACGGTGGGCGCAAGGCCGGATCGTCCGTCGAACTGGCGCTTGCATGTATCTTATTTCAGGTCCGGATGGCTTGTAGGGCCGCCATCAAAATCAGCTTCGCCGCTGTCATGTGCACGATGGTCTTGCAGATTCACCGATCCAGAGGGCAGCGCGGCCGCAGCAGCAGCCAGAGGTTGTCATCGCGACACCGCGGGACCATCCCACGGAGACGGAGCCTTCGCCTCCTCTGCCTGCCGCCGTCCTACCGATGGAGCTGGACCCGCCCACACCGCAGCAGTCGCCGCCTTCTTCATCTGGTTCATGGCATCAGTAGGTTGACGCGTACCCTTCTGGTCGTTTTCCGGCGGTCGTTTCCACAGATCGCAGGTCGGATGGAGGGTTATGGCCGGAACCTCGACGTCACCTGCAGCCACAGTATCCGGCCCGACGTTGCGCCCACACCCCTGCCTCCCCCGCTGTGGTCGCACCCTTGACACGAGGACAGTCCGTCCCCTTTGGAGGGGAAGAGCGTTCCGGCGCATCGACAAGCACCGGCCCAAAGACGAAGATCGCAAGAGCAGAGAAGGTGGTGAGACAATGTCAACCAATAGCTCGCTGCTAATGACCGCACCACGACAGAAGCGCCCTCTAGCCGAAGAGGATGTAAGCGCCGCAGCTGTCAGCCTGAGCCGGGCGGTATTCGCACAGTACTAGGAGAGAACTGCGATTGCAGTGACGTGTGACCCAAACCTATTGCTTACATTGTCCTAGTATACAGCAAAGGAAGAAGGCAAGTGGGTCCACATGGTCTCCTTATCTACACTGTGATGAGCATGGTGCCCCAGTAGCCAGGCAATCCCTTGGCAAGTAGGAGGAGTATGGATGCCACAGGATATGACCCGAATAGGTAGTCTCACCACATAGAGTTGGAAGTGTTAATTGTTTTTTAAGCCAGTTTCAGTTCGCTTAGTGACCATGAGAGGTAAATGTATCTTGTATCATGTCCATGACTGGAAAGCGACTGATCAATAACACTATTTCCAATACGAAATTGACGCTCATTTGTGAGCAAAAGGCCGTGCACCTCGTGATACCACAAGGACGGCAACGCCACAGGTAGAACATGAAGGCTAAGACGAAACCACACCGTCTTCCAAGTAGACTGCGGCGATGGCTGTTCACCGGGTGCTGTACAGTCAACCCTCCCAATAGCATAAACAAAAATGTGGTAGTGTGACGCTGCCTCTGTGGAATATAAGCCCCGAAATAACTAATAGCAATATAAAATTCACCGCCATGTTTTAAGTGAAAATTCAGTAGACCATCATCGACAGCAGATCAAGACTCCCGGCCGCAGGCAGAAGAATAACAGAGACGTGAATTGTGGATTGCATGAAGGACAGTGAACACGATACACTGACCAAATAACACGGATGATTTCCTTTGAACATCGGAAAGTACCCGTACCAAACCACCAAGGGAAGGCACACACACAACCTCCTTGTATCGTAATGGAAAAATGTGGCGTTCCCAAAACACGCAGTTGATTTAGTTTCTTAGCCATCATAACTGGAATGTGAAAAAATCTGAGCGATACAATACACATTTCACAAGAATGATGGTATTCAGGATTCGAACTTTCTGTGGGAGATTAAGGAAACGCCGTTCACGTTCCCGGATAGCACCGTGTATCTTCTACGTAACCGACGTCCACCTGAGTGTAGCCGTTTGATGTGGAGAACGATCAATTATGACTCCCAAACATGTATGTCATCGACCACTGTAGTCCATGAAATGTCAGCGTTACCAAAGCACGTAATTGCATCGACCTACATTTGCCTTCTTTGATGTGGGCACGAGATACGAAAGAGAAGGCATCTAACGTACCCTTTAGCAACAGAACCTTAGTGAGAAAAAGGAGTAACACCATCACGTCGTCCGTGAATGAATATCGTCTCACCCGAGAATGTCCATCCTTGCAATTGAGCGACGTGCATTTAAACAAAATGGTTCAAATGGCTCTAAGCACTATGGGACTTAACATCTGAAGTCATCAGTCCCCTAGACTTAGAACTAAGTAACCTAACTAACCTAAGGACATGACACACATCCATCCCCGAAGCAGGATTCGAAGCTGCGACCGTAGAGCAGCTGCGCGGTTCCGGACTGAAGCGCCTGGAACCGCTCGGTCACAGCGGCCGGCGAAATTCATTTAAAGGAGGGGTTCGAATAATGGCACAAACAATTACACTGAACTCGGCTTTCTTGCGGCAAACCCCGACAGATGGCATATGAGTGCGTCAGTTAGTCACTGGATGTCACTGCAGCTTGGATAAGCAAATTTGGCAAGACCTTGTTTTCGTCAGATGAGAACGAAGCGTCTTCCAGTACCTCCAACATAAAGACATGGCTAACTGCTCCAACGCCTTGTGAAAATCTACAAAAAGCCAGTACGCTAGGGACAAGAACAGCAGTGGCCACTGGTATGACATCATGACATTCAGCTTCTGGGGTCAGAATAGAATAACCATGGATACAACTCTGATGGCCAGCAACTACTTTCTCCAGCAACAAAGGCAGCCGGCCATTCACCGCCCTCGCCAAATTATTGTACTTAAAATTTAATGAGGTAACTGGCTGAAATTTGTCATTTGTTACCTGACTAAAACTTTTACCATTGAAGGCAATTCTGCTCTTTTCAAACGAATCAGGCCGTGATTTGGAACGCCTGCTTGACCTTCCCACTTGACGCTGCTTTAATAGCGAGAATTGCACCTTTACACGCCTGAAGTCTGCAATTCGAAGCAGAGAATGATGCGCACTTTCACAAAGCTCACATAAGAGAGACTAGTAAAATTCTTGCGCCCTGCGAAATTCCGGAGCTATATGAGCGCACAGTCGTATCAATGTTTGCCAGAACCTCGGCTTTGCCCGCTGAAACTACTATTCTAAAATGGAAGCTTATCACGCAGGTGAACAGTGACTTTGGTACCACAATTCTCAGTCCACCTCATATTGAGAGGTATCCTCCAAGTGCGCCGTATTCAACACCCAAGGGAATGAAAGCATTTTCACCGTCTGTCGCATATGATGTTAAGTAACAGTCACTGCACGGTGGTCCGTGAAGCTGGCGTTGATGACATTGAGAGCCAAAATCCTATAACACATCCGGTCAGTATAAATATGTGAAACCTATTGTTAGAAGTAGCAGTAAAATAAGCAGCAATAGTCGGATATTTACAGACCCAAAGAACGGACTTAATTTTGCTACCACCGTCAGAAATAGAAATTAGGAAACTCGTCTACAGGATGCAATATACACCACCTATCAAAATACTATGCGGTCATTTCTGTTACAAATGAATCACCTCTTCATAAAAAATTGGGATAGGTCCAAAGTGCATTATGGGCCGACTACTATGCTATCAATGGACACACGCCACAGCTGATGGCAACGTCCGTATGACGATGGGCCTCACACGGCGACACAGAAAACACTGGGGAAAGCTGTCCAGGTGCGCGCGACACTGCGGTGAGGCAGTAGACGAGCAGACGTCCCACTCGGCGCTCGCTGCAGAACTACCCCTGGACCACGAGACCAGAAATACTACAGCAGAATGTTATGACATCGCTCAGTTTTCTGTGGTCACGCTGTTGCACTGGAACTGCTCACGAGTTCCCGAATGACTGATTACGGAATTTGCCTGTAGAATGCGGCAGACCCATGCTTTGGCAACCGATTTCTCCGAATATTATCCCATAGATATTTATTTTGTGCACGTTTCTGTGGGTTTTCCACGTGATGTGTACAGCTAAGGTGCCTGACATCCCCACACTGACGCTATGCACGGAATGTCGAAAGAAACCACAAATGTGTAGGAAAATCCGTGGAACATTCGGGGCCGTATTTAGGAGAGGACCATCTCAACGATTTGGATTTTTGTGGTTTCTGCAATCCAATGCAGACAAGCAACGCGGCTTTTCCTTACATACGGTTACTGTTGATTGCTGCCCTCATCATGGTCTAGTGAAAGCCTATGTCGCTGCTCGAATGGTCTCCCCTTCAAGAGGACTCTTCTTCGGGAGCAGGTCTCGCTGCTAACTTCGAATACTTGCATATTCAATACGGTTTTGCTGAAAAAGCTACAGACAGTGATCCTTAGATCAGATAAGGCTCGTACAGAATCTAAAGCCACGAAACCATTGGTTACGTAAGGGCCTATGGAGACACATGTAGGGTGATGCTAACGAGGACCTCATTTTCCTATAAATATATTCAACAATCTTGATCTCCCCCTTAACGGTTAATTTACGTTCGCCACACTCCCTGCTCACCTGTTCTATGTCGACATCACGAAAGGTAGTTCCAGTAGGATGGAGCCTCGCCTTACAGCGCTAGGCAGTCGACAGTAGTCATTCGTTTGATGTTCAGAAGGAGCATCATTGTACATAGTGGTGACATTCCAGGCTTTGGAAACTGAGACCAGTCAGTTCCCAGGTTTGTAGGTGTCGAGTACAGAAGAAGGATCCAATTCTCATGTTTGACTGTAAGTAGCTACTGTAGTATTCTTCCGTTATACACTTTTCTTGTATCGCTTGTATGTGCAGTTTTCATGTTAGTTTACAGTGGAAGGTTAGTCCTGTCTAGTTTAGTGAGTTAGTAAGTTGGATAGGATGGTTTCATCAAGCAGTAATTACGGGGGTGAAAAGTAGTCGTTTGTCTTATATAATTGCCTGTGTCTTGGAATGAGTGTTTTCATGGTGTCTCGAGATGCACATGGTTTAGTTGGGGTCGGCAACACAAGGGAGGAAATGGATTGGGGTTTTGAACCCACCCGCTCCTAACATTTCCATAAACATTAAATCGACTTGTCAATGAGGGTGGCTTCAATTGGAACTTCTCCTCCACCGACTATGTTCTGCAACTTGTTGTCTCTGCATCTCTTACCCTTCTCTCTCTGTCTCTCTTTCTCTCTTCTCTCTCTCTCTCTCTCTCTCTCTCTCTCTTTCTCTCTCTCTCTCTTTCTCTGTCTGTGTGTGTGTGTGTGTGTGTGTGTGTGTGTGTGTACAGGATGAGCAACTACTGTCTGTACACCTAGTATCCAATGGCAATTGATTTTATTTCTTTTAACACAAATACTTACTTATTTATTTAGCCTCCAGTATATCGGCATGTTCCCCATGATGATGTAACCACACGTACATACGCTTCCAGGTTCTTCAATACACATTTTGTAGCATACCCAGTGTCACAGCGCAAAGTGGATCCTCAAACATATTGTGTATTTCTTCGTTTGTAGCATAACGATATGAAGTTACATAAGCCTTAATGACTCTTCATAGAGTGTTGTCAGGACTTGTTGGTGGCTATTTCAAGGAAAATGGTGTTGCTGATGGACGACCCCCTGTCCAACCAACTGAGGAAATGTTGGATTTGTGCTTGTGTTCGGAACACTTGCACGTGGCTAGCAACACTGCCCTGCAATAACTCTGTAATGGTCTGCACCCTTTCCAGGAGGCTATTGCAGCACCCACAGACGTCACTCACCTGGCCCACTGCCACCATGTCGACAACAAGACACCGTCCCTGCACTTCGCACAGCCGCCACACTAATGTGGCCACGCTATCGTCAACTTTCTCTTAACTAATTGCCAGTTCATGTTACAACTAAGATTTGGTTACCTAAGATATCTCCGGCACATTCCTCGCTTCATAGTACATTCAGGATATCCTTCAACACTAGAAGGTATATATTAAGGGTGTTCACAAACTGGGCAACAAAGTTCTACCACGTGACAGGCTGAGAGCCCCAGCACCCTCTCACTGCGCTCTGCTACCATTGGTGTGGCAGGAGCTGTACGAAGTGGTAGGATGGAAGGCTAACATTAATCCAGAGGTGTTTTTGAAACAAATTTGAAATTTATTAACAAGAAATTCCTTCTCAAAATTTACAAAAAACACATGTTGCCCAACACCTCCTTTTATAAAAAAACATAACCAATAAAATACCCTTCGCTAAATATTAACGCTGATCCAGTATTCATGGCAACTAATAATGATCCAATGACACCTAATTTAAGCTCAAGACAAATGTAACGACATCAATTAAAAGTTTCAGGTGAAACTGTGCAACTACCAAAATTAAAGTTTAAATCATCAATCCTGTCTTAAAAATGCATATAAATCGTCAAACAAAATTTATATTCCAAAGGTGACACCAAACTTCAAAACAAACTTCATAGAAAATCAGTTTAGCATCAGAAATTATAATACACAGTAACAATTACATTGGGACTCCTGATCACAAGTTTACACACACCACTTTCACTCGTGACACATTTTAAGATTTTTCAAGTACTGTACGGAAGTAGCAGATTTTGAGGCTCATAGCGTCTTCAGATGAACGCCAAATGAGGAGACTTGAACTTCTGACTTGCAATAGGAGATTATTTATCTCGAAGATTGATCCGCAGCATTAGGATTCAGCCACTGCCACCATAGTGGGTTTACACTGCGGAAAGCACGATGAAACGTGAAACATAAATGTTACCACCGCTCGCACATGCACACACAGCGCAAATGGCGGCCACAATGACGGACCCGATGACAATCTTTACAAAATGAACATGTAAGAACACTGCCGCTTCTTACTCTTCACGCCCTAGGCAATATATTATTTTTCAGTGATCCGATAGTCATTCCGTTATTACGCAGTGAGAAATTATTCCTTATTTCTTTCTTTGCCGCTGTGATGTGTTTCTATCGAATTGCAGATGCGACACTGCTTTACTGTCTGCTGTTGCCATTTGCATGTGGGTACTTGCCTTCAGTTTTCCGAACGCACGTGGAACACTACGTTCACGCTCATGTGAAAGTGGAACAAGACAGGGAAAGAAACCAAAAAGTATAAAACTTCACTCACAGACAAAGATATCGGAAAATGCCACTATTTTACAACCTATAGAATTTACATACAAAGCCTGATGTAATGAAATAATTGCTTTTCTTCGTGACCAGGCCCATGCTTCGATATGTCGTCAACCACGCGTCTACAATCCCTGGACTCGTACATACATTACTCATATTCCCGTGCAGGGGAGACACGTTAATTGACAGTCGCTCGTCCGCTGCCGGCGGATAGACAGGATATTGCAGTGCCTGTGTTGTTCAGAAATGCGATGCAATGTTCTTTCAGACACGCATGCGTGCATATATGCATGCATATCCGAAGGAAGAGTGCATTGGACTTCTGAAGAAACTTTAGTCACACTCTTTGGTTTGTTTAGGTCCTGTTAGGAGACGTTTGAGTTGTCGTTTCTAATGAACAGGCCTAAAAAGCATTAAAAATGTGTTTCAAATTAACTTGCGCACTAGGATTAAACCTATGGGTACTAATATCTGTAGGTAATGCTTTCAAGTGTGGCTAATGACGTAAAGAATTTCTGACACCTCCAACCAATTTCCGATTTTTCTCTTCTACCATGCAATTTCTTCGGTTACCTAACTGACTATTCCCCGATACCTGAGGATGAATTCTTTCAATTCATTCTTTCTATTACTCACATTGTACGACTATTTTTTTTCATTGGTTCGCTTCCGTGCCTCTCCATTAACTATTCGCTTTATTCATTTTATCTTCAGCGTTATTCTGTATAACATTTCAGATGCTGCACTCTTTGGGAGCATGACAGTTGTTTTTCCCGCTTGCCATCATCCACCCATAACACCAAAGTATGGAAGGCATGAGGGCTAATGTTACAAGACCAGACCTTCTGACAGTCATCTGGACTGGTACACTATAACTAAAGAATAGGCTGCTGTCCGTCTTCGAGAACCGTATGTTGGTCTGGCTCCTGCATACACGGCCCTTCCATGTTGTTGCATCTTTGCATCTACGGTATGGCTGTCTGCATGACTGAGGCACGCATGCCTCCCTACCATGATAGAGTCTTGTTGCTTAACAGTGGAGGTGGAGGCGGGAACAGAGTAATTTAGTTTACACTGTCGAATATTTTCTTCAGTGCACAAACGACTTGTGGGTATGACAATTTCTCTGTCTCTCCCTTGCACAAACAATTGCCAAGTAAGATTGGGTACTCTGATATCTATACATCTAATGAATCCTATTAATCATCTCCTTATCCTTTCTGCATATTCTTATATACAATTTATTAATTAGTTATTTATATCCGTCGATATACAATCAAAACTGAATGAAGCGATTACCAGTGAGTGTAGGTATTCGAAACAGAGCGAATTTATTTTAGATTATTTATAGATTTTTTTTTCATGAACCCCATCGTAAAATGCACAACATGTAAGCGACAAGCCGTTTCATGTCATACATTCAGAAGTGTATGTGGAGTCCCCGACGCATCAGAAATGTGCAATTTGTGTTCTGGAATCTTTTTCGGCAAAGGAGGCACATACACAGGGTATTTCGGATACCCCTACGAACAGAAATGCGTGGGTGTCTGGCCCGATGGTGTATGTGGCAGAGAACGCAGTGCCGCCATGGCAAGGACGACTGATTCAACGTTTTGGGAGGTGCTGATTCAAAATTGTGTAGTGACATCCACTTCGCTGCTCTTGCACATTCTGAAGTTTATTTTACATTCTCTGTAATGCTTACCGACGTACCAGTAAGCGTCAGCTGCAGTCACGTGTCACCGCTACAGTGATTTTGGGTTGGCCCGTATGGACTCGGTGCATCTCACTCGCTGACCTCCCACGCCCTGAGTTGTTACGACGCCCACAGCCGGGCTGTCGGAAGCGGGAAGCTGCTCAGACCACAAACGGGTTATTATTTGACTGCTAACCGCTAACCGTATGCTTTCACAGTAAGGATATGACGCACTTTTCGCACACACACACACACACACACACATACACACACACACACGCACGCACGCACATCCGCAATTGTCCACTTACGCAAACACGACTTACAGCCGAGAAATCGCATTCCTACAATTGTAGCTTCCCACTAATCGAGAGATATATACCAGACATATTAATAAGAGACGGCACTATTCTCCTATGGCGCACAGAACAGGTCACTGTTGAAGAAGGAACGAAAAAAAGCATTGTAAACTTAAAACGACGCAAATATCACCAAGATTAGCGATGTTTTATAGAAACTCAAAATTTGGCGCGTAACACAATTCGAGATGCTTTTAATAGTTTCCACAACTGAACTTTGCCTCCACATCGCAGAAAATCCAAACAGATTCTGGTCGAATGTAAAGTACAGCAGCGACAAGACACACTTAGTAGCTTCTCTGCACGATGGCAGTGGTAATGTTACTCATCAAAGTTCCGCTAAAGCGAAATTACTAAACACGGTAAACATTATAGAATTCGAATCAATAACAGCTGCTGACGTGAGTAACTTACAAGTAGGTATCGTCGATGTAGAGGAACAACTTAAACCACTTACAATTTTTCTTACAATCCGTCTTGGTTTCAAAAATATTTATTCACATGACCGGTGTCGGTTCTTCTAGAACCATCTTCAGATCTGCAATTTCGGTTACAGGAGTAACTGTAATGTGTGTGTGGACGGGTTACTCCTGTAACTTTTCGGCCAAATTGTATACCAGTGATGACGCCTAATGAGTGTGGTCGTATAATATCTCCGTATTTAGCAGTAATCTACAATCGCTAACAAAATGTCCGCACCTAAGGAATGGAAAGTTCCACATATCACACCTACAGTCAAGAAAGGAAATAGGAGTAATTCATTCAGTTACTGCCGCACACCAGTAACTTAGATTTGCAGTGAGATTGGGAACATACACTGGGTTCGAACATTATGAATTATTTCGAAGAAAACGATCTACTGAGACATACTCAGCACCGTTTCAAAAAATATCGTTCTTTTGAAACACAACTAGCTCTTTAGTCATTCAAGGTAATGAGTGCTATCGCCAATGGATCTTAAACTTATTCCTTTCGAGATTTCCAGAAGGCTTTTGATACCATTCCACAGAAACGGGTTGTAATTATAAGGCGTACGCATGGAGTTTCGTCCCAGTTGTGCCACTGGATTCGTCATTTCCTGTTGGAAAGGACATAGGGCGTACTAATTGACGGAAAGTCATAGAGTAAAACAGAAATTACATTTGGCGAAAGAAAGGGAATTGTTACAAGCAATCTGCTGTTCCTAACCTGTATAAACGATTTAGGAGACAATCTGAAAGCCCTCTCAGAGTGTTTGCACATGATGCTGTCGTTTACATTCTAGTAAAGTTGGCATAACATCAAAAATAATTACCAAATGCTAGATTATTTAGCCAACAAAAAAAGTGGCAAATGACTCTAAACAATGGACATGAATACTAAAAAGAATCCCTTAGGTACCGGATACACGATAAACCACATAAATCTAAAAACTGTCAATTCAACTAAATACATAGTAACTACAGTTACGAACTATTAGAATATAAAGGAACTTACAGAAAATGATGTGGAAAAGGCGAACCAAAGACAGCGTTTTATAGGCAGAAAGCTTACAAGACGCTACAAATGCACTGACGAGACTGCATGCACTACTCTCGTTCCTGTTCTTCCGACTGAGCTGGTGGAAGACTTCGAAAACGTTCAAAGAAGTGCGGTTCGTTTTGTACTGTTGCGAAATAGGAGAGAGAGGGTCATGGATATGATCAGCGAGATGGGATGACAGTAATTTAAACAAAGATGATTTCAGTTATGGCGAGAACTTCTCACGAAATTTCAGTCACCAACTTTCTCCTCCGATTGCGAAATATTTTGTGGATGTCTACCCACATAGGGCGAAATGATGATTGTAATAAAGTAAGAGAAATCGAAGCTAGCATGGGAAGATGTAAGAGTCATTTCTCCTGCACAGTGTTTGAGTGTGCAACCGTACAGAAATAGGCTGGAGGTGGTTCAACGATCCCTCTGCCAGCCACTTAACAGTGAACTACAGAGAAGTCATGTTGATGCAGATGTAGATGTAGATGAGCTGTCCCCCGACACCCTTTCTAGGGGTCAACAGTGTAGTTGTGGTAGAGAGACTGGTCTGATAGAACCTCTTCGTCTGTGTAGAGCCCTGCTATGATATGAATTTCAACCTTCTTACGGTAATCGAGCGCAGGTACCCCTCACCCCCACCCCGCAACCCTCTACAATTTTAACCTTCAGTAATTCCCTCCTTTAGAACCTCTGCGATTCCTCGATGTCTCTGTGTGACCCCTCAACTCGACCCTTGTTTTAGACAAGTCACCCCTTAAGTTCGCCCACTGCGATTCAGTATCTCCTCATTAATAACTCGACTTACGCATCTAATATTCAGCAGTTTTCTGTAGCGCCATTTTTAAAAAACTTCTCTTTTCTTCTTGGATGAACCGCTGTCCAACACAAATGCCTTCCGGAAATGTTCGTAACATCAAAAAAAATTTGCGTCACCTTGGTTCCGAGAGTTCCGGAACCGGCAAAGAAATTGGAACTGAGATCAAAATAAACATGATTTCCGCCCTATATATTCCTCATGAAAATCACACATTGCATGTTGTACCACCAGACAGCGATAGCTTCAGAGGTGGTGGTCCAGACTGCTGTACACACTGGTACCTCTTATACCCAGTATCAAGTCTTCTTGCTTTGCCGCATGCCTGTATTCTTCGTGGCATACTATCCAAAGTTCACCAAGGCACTGCTAGTCCAGGTTGTCTAACTCTTCAATAGCGATTCGGCGTAGAACCCTCAGAGTGGTTGGTGGATCACATCACCCAGAAACAGACCTTTTCAATCTATCCCAGGCATTTTTGATTGGGTTCATGCCTGGAGAAAATGATGGCCACTTTAGCCGAGCGTTGTCATTATCCTGAAGGAAGTCATTCACAAGATGTGCACGACTGTCGTTCGTGAAGACGAATGCCTCGCCAATATGTTGCTGATACAGTTGTACTATCTGTCGGAGGATGACATTCACGTATCGTACAGTCATTACGGCGCCTTCCCTAACAACCAGCGACGTACGTCGGCCCCGCATAATGCCACCCCAAAACAATCTCCACCTTGCTGCACTCGCTGGACGTTGTGTCTAAAGCGTTCAGCCTGACCGGGTTGCCTCCCAACACGTTTCCGGCGATTGTCTGGTTGAACGCATATGCGATGCTCATCGGTGAAGAGAACGTGATGCCGATCCTGAGCGGACTATTTGGCATGTTGCTGGGCCGATCTGTACCACGCTGCATTGTGTCGTGGTTGCAAAGATGGACCGCTCTGTCTAACAGGCGCTGCTCATGAATGGTTGTTTACATCTTTGGGCGGGTTTAGTGACATCTCTCAACAGTCAAAGGGACTGTGTCTGTGATACAGTATCCACAGTCAACGCCTATCTTCAGAAGTTATGGGAATCAAGGCGATGCAAAACTTTTTTTGATGTATATTTGCTGTTAAATATTTC
Source organism: Schistocerca piceifrons (assembly GCF_021461385.2). Classification (NCBI taxonomy): domain Eukaryota; kingdom Metazoa; phylum Arthropoda; class Insecta; order Orthoptera; family Acrididae; genus Schistocerca; species Schistocerca piceifrons. The sequence goes on from NC_060148.1 coordinate 156,967,633, forward strand.
TATTCTCAGAACCGCTTTTCTCTTTTTCAGAAACTCATTTCTTGCTACTGGGCGGTAATTTCACAATCCCTCCATTTCATCCATTGTCAGTTATTCTGCTGTGCTTCAGCAACGCCTGATTTAATTCAGTTACATTCTATTATCCTTTCTTTCCTTTGGTTGGAAATCATTTATATACGTTTTTCAAGGTATTACCGTATCTATTCCGTTCAAGTGGTGTCCCATGAGTTTTGGCGCCCCTTCCAGAAGTACAGTGTCGTATACAAATCTTGAAGATTTTGCTTCTTATCGCTGAACTTTCGTTTCCTAACTAATCTCCTCTTCTTACTCCTCTACGCTTTGCTTAATGTGCAGACTGAGTAGCATGGGGGTAGGCTACAACCCTGCAGCACTCCCTTCATCTTATTCGACTCTTGTAACTTCAGTCTTGTTTCTGGTTTATGTGTGAGTTGTAGGTAATTGAAAAGTCCTTGTTACAGTCAATATTGTCAAAAGTACCTCTTCCTACATCCGCTGTCCAGACAATCCTCTCCCCCTAGTGTGAGGTGGGGTCGCTACTGGCCTCCTCCAGCATGTCCCTGTCCAACCACAACCCCTGCTTGATGACACGATCAAACACATCATCCTCACGTCTTTTTTCCCTCACTCACCATCATCTGTGACACTATCTATGTCCGTACAGGAGCTCCTCTTCCCTATGTATTCATCTCCCACATTGACTCTGGTACTGCGCGCTGTGGATTTGGAGTACGCGCCAGACAGCATGGACGTCGAAGACGCCTAGAGGTCTCTGCATCATCGCTCCATAAGCCGTGGCGGCGCGCGCCTCCTGGCCCACGTTTGATGTGAGGGCGCCAGAGAGGAACACGTGGTCCCATCAGCCAACAACGGAGCCTCGATCAAGTATTTAAGCACCTGCCTCTCACTCAGCTAGTGAGTCTAGTCGTTGCATGCGTCTTGACATATCACCTCGACAACAGACAGAGTGTTTACCGTTCTTTGCTTTAATTCCAAGTGGGCGTCATTGATTCGTTTCGTTGTCTCTGTCACCCCATTGCTTCTTTCGTGTTGTCGTCGTAAGGTCTCTCTCAATCGTCCGTCGTTGTTTCATGTCCTTCCTTTCAATTCGTTTATTTGTTAGTGGGCTGGTCTCCGTTTGGTCCCGCCGCGCTTTCTCGCCCACCAGAACAGTCGCGGTTACAGCATTTACCACACCATCTATGTGATTGCCACAGACCTCAACATCCACAGACATGACACTGCCACTTTTTGCAGTGGCCTCAGTTCCTCACTACCCTCCAAGGTAACCTTGTTACCCTCCCACAGCACACTCATCCTGAAAGTCACTCCTCCTCTATTGTCATCCTCGCTTCCCCCAATCTCCTTGGTCATATCACAGCGTACATACTCAACCCCATTCGTAGCGACCACCTCCCAGTCCTCACCATCTCCTCAGACCATTGCCCACATTCTCCACCGCACCCTACTGCCACTACAAAGTCCATCCATGACTATCACCAAGCCGACTGGGATACTTACTGGGAATCTGTTGCCTCCCAGGTCGAAAAACACCCACTTTCAATATCCCACTGAAAATACCCACTCATTTTCCTTCCTGCAGAAGACCATCACTGACGCCATGGAGGCCCACATTCCTACCAAACTTATCCACACTCACCGCCCTACTCTTCCTCCAGAGGCCATCCTTCTTCTCAAATCCTGAGGGCTCTACCACCTCATCCTCTGCACCCGTGCACAGGGTACACTCCTCTGCCACCAGCAATCACAAAGACACTTACGTAACATCTTAACAGCAAAGAAACGCCTGGACTGGAGCCAGACATATACACAAATCTATGCCACCCTCCTTGTCAGTTCCTCCAAGTACTGGTCTGCCTTCCACTACGTTACTGGTAGCCATCCCACCCCATAATACCCCCTTCTCTACAATGACTACTCTGTCCCTGACAACTTCTGTAAGGCTAACCATTCTCCTTCCCATCTCTCCAACTTCTTATCCATTCCTGACGATCCCCACTTTGATTACTCCCTCTGCCCCACAGTCCTCGAATGCACCAATATATCTGTCCTGCCACTCAACCCCAGTTTCCAGTCCTAGGATCAGTTACCACCTCAGATTTAAACACACCCATTACAGCACATGACTTCAAACTCATATTCTGCTCCAAACACAACACCACCCCTAGTCATAATTGTGTCACCTGTCACCACTTCAAAGAATCCGCCTCCTTCTTCCTGGCTGTCCTTTCTGTCTTGTATAACGTCACCATACCCACTGGTTTTGACCCCAATCTATGCAAGTCTTCCTGCATCCTGCTGTTCCCTAAATCCAACAAACAACCTCTGATGCCTCTTCCTATCGTCCCATATGCCTCACCTCCATGTTCACTAATTTCTTTGAGTCCATCCTCTCCCAACATATTCATCACCACCTCAACTAGCACCACCTCCTTCCCCTTACCCAGTGTGGCTTCCAGCCTTCTTTCTTCACCGATGACCAGCTCCTTAACCTTACCAACGTTCTTTCCCTTCAACTTAACTTTCGTCGCTCTGCTTCCTTCGCTTCCCCAGAATGCCTATGATGATGTCTGGCATTCCAGGCTCCTCCTTAAAATCAAGGCCTATGCTCTTCCTACCAGTTTCGCTCGTCTTATTGCTTCCTTCCTCTCCTGTCGTACCTCCTATGTCACTATCCACAATACCAGATCCCATAAATTTTATCCAGGCATACCTCTAGAATCTGTTGTTCCTCCTCTCCTCTATTTCCTGTATACTACAGAGTTGTCAAAACCTCGATGTTCAACTCCTCCAATTTGCTGATATCACCTCCTTCCTGGCCATCTATCTTACCTCCCAATGGTCTCAACATACCCTTCAAACCAACCTCAATCAGTTCAGCATTAGGTGAAACCAGTGGCTCCTTCACATCAACCCTTCTAAGACCCACGCCATCATCAAAGGTTGTACCGCCCTCTCCTTCTGGCTGAACGACTCTTACCCTACCATTTATGCTCATCCTATCAATCTGGAATACCTTGGCACCACCCTCAATTGTCATCTCATCTGGACTCTCCGTCTCCTTACGATCCAACACAAAGCCTACAATAGACTTCACTTCCTTAAACTCATGTCTGGTCTGAGATGAGCACTGCATCCTTCCACCATCCCTCACACCTACAAATCCTTGATCCATCCTATCCTTTACTATGCCTGTCTTGCCTATTCTATAAAGCCCTCCAAATCCTCAAATGCCATGCACTATGCCTCACATTCTGTAGATGCTTCCTGTCCCCTACACAGATCCTATATGACCTCATCCACTTCTTGTATCTTCTCCTTTTCCTCAAACACATCCTCATCCTGTACATTGTCCATGACTCGATTCCTACCACCTCCTATCCTTGCTATCCCCTGCCTATTGTTGCGCCTTTACCGTTTTGTCCCACCCTCTTTCCATCTACACACTCTCCCCCTCTCTTGGCAATGTACCTTCCAGGGCCTAATGCTCCCAGATAAGAGCTCTACCCTGTTATCTACCCCTCTTACCAACTCTAACCTGACCTTCAGCCCCTACCTCCTAAACCCTCTCCCTTTCCAGCACACCCCTTCTGCATATCTGAGCTCCCGACTTGCTTTCCCTCACCTTTTCCCACCCCACCTGTCACCTGGCCCTTTGTGTGCCACCCAACTCCCTTCCCTTTCATCCCACCCTCACCCTCCCCCTCCCCTGCTGCCCCTTCCTCGCGCCTCTCTTCTCTCCAGTCTCCCCTTCCTCGGCATGTCCCTCCCAGCAGTTTATAGTCTCTGTCATGTGTGCTCCATCTCTAATAATGCTGTCATTCTGGTGTGGATTTTTAATAGTGCGGCGTACCTTTATCTTGTACTTTTAATCTGTGACCAACTTTTATCTTGTACTTCTAAATTTGGTTTATTTAAGTGCTACACACATCACCAATTGTGCTTTTATCTTTATGTGGACATTTTTAACTGTCTCTCCCAATTAAAGTCTCTGTGGAAATGCATGTTTTGCCCGCCATTGTCTTCCCTTATTATGTTCTCATGTTCCCCTTTTTATCGCTTTTTTATATGTTTTGTTTTATCTTTTTTCTCAATATTTGTGTCTCAACTGAAGAGTGGCTGACTGCACCACTGACAGCCCTCTACCCATATTGGCACACAGAATGAAATTACACTAAAGAAAAAAGGCCCAGGCGTCGGCTGAATGAGTGATAAGTATGAGAGTGCACTGAAGTGTGCACGTGGCCTATGTAGCCGACTTTGACATGTCCGACTGCCTGGAAATCGACATCGATACTGATGGAAACAACTATGATAAGCAACCATTTCAGGAGGTGGTTGATCACTGTGTGGTGGTGTCTGCGTCACTGCTTGCTCCACTAATGATGGATTAGACCTTGACTCGAGGACCACCGCTCTTGACAACACAGGCTTTGGACGCTGTACATTCAAGCAAGACAAGAAGGGTGAATAGTGGAGAGGGGGCGTGGGCCCTGATCACAACTGGCAAGCCCGTGTCCTCCTAAACAACGATCAAGATGTGGGACAGAGCTCGATTCTTATGACGACCGTTATTCTGCAGCAACACGATACACTCCCACGCCCATTAACATCGCACTGGACGTCGATAACCTCCAACAACAGGTCGCCAATGGCCACCTGATCATCATTGAAAACCGACGACGACGAGATCAACTTGTCGGAGATGCTAGACATGACAAACTGGCTTCTGATCATGACTACAACGCCTCTTCTCTGGAGGAAGCTTGCTGGATTTTGCGTCCGTCTCCCACACGTCCCACCACCTGGAAATCGAGATCGATCCTTATGGAAACGATGATGATTAGCAACTGTTTCAAATGGTGCACCAGAAGCGCAAGTGCCGTAAACGAAAGAATTTACACTCAGCAGAAGACATCGACAAGCGGCAGACTCCCCCCCCCCAACATCGAAAGCACATGAACTGCTACAGAATGAGGCTGAACGAATTGAAGTTACTGCTCCATCTGACACCGATGCGAAAACTCGAACGTTTGCCCCAGGACCTTCGAAAGCTTCAAACCCTTCAACTGTCAAAATACTGCCTGTCACAATCCATACAATAGCCATTATGAAATGCATTAAGTTTATTCACAAGTGGAATATGGACAATCACACCCGTAGAGTGGAATGACAACAATGACAAATTGTTCCAGATTGGGACTTGAAACCGAATTTCTCGCATTCGGCTATTTGTGCGCTACTCATTACCAGACCCAAAATTCCAAATATCATCAATATGCCTCCATGCATATCCAAAGGAACTTTACATCATATTCAGGATAACACAGGCACTGAAATATCGTATTTATCCACCAACACTGGGTAAGTGATATTAAATTGAAGTGCCAACCTGAATGGGAATAAACGTTATGGATGTACAAGTGCATATTGTGGACATGTGGATGACGGCATATGGAAGTTTGTTTCTGGCGATGAGCCAGCCAAATGGTAAAGCGACCATTTGTGATATCTGGTACATAAGGCTTCGAGTCCTGGTCCAGCACGAATTTTCATTGTTGCCATTCCACTCTATGGTTGATGATTGTCCATATTGCGAATAGATTTAATGTACATAACGATCCAGTACACTGAAGAAGCATGTTACTGGATCGATCGAAACGATAAATAAAAGTCATAACATAAAGTATCACTCACTGTCACTTTTTGACTTGGATAGCGGTCTCTGGCTTTTCCAGGTTCAAAAATAGCTTTTTTACACAAAGGCCAACGACAGAGGTCTTGAAAGTAGTCATCAAATATATGTGAACTGAGATATCAGCAAAAGAGGTCGAACTGGACCTCTGAGGACTAGAATTTCATCAAGCCTCCATTCACCAATTCGAGGGATGAAACCACTGACAATCTAATGGCCAAACCAATGTATTGTGTCACTCTTGTTGCAAGACCAATCAGTGACTCAATCTACAATGTTCGTCATTTGTTAGACACTGAATTGCAAACTGAAACATTTTGGCCGAAAGAGGGAGCACAACAATTGAAGCACTGTCAGCATTACTTTCATACACACATTACTTTAACTACCCTCCACTATGGAAGAGGACAACTGCTGCACAGCGTGCTACAGCTACCACAACTGCAACAAACTTCATAACACTTGCCTAACAAGAGGCTCCCGACTTTATGGAACTAGCACAGATGTTTTTCATCATTTCCGTATCGTTACTGCTCTCTGACAAAGAAGCATTTTCGTCATACTCAAGGAAACATTCAAAAAATTTAAAAGTGCACCAGACATGATGTCCAAACTTCTCACACTGGTTGAAGGAACCTGAAAATATTTGCCCTTAATTAATGACCACAGATATACACAGAAGAAAAATGTTTCACTTTGCATATTCAGTGTCAATAGAGTCAACATCGAGAAACCAGAACTCGAGGATATCATCGACAGATACAAAGTGGACATCCTCTTTTTGATACAGCCACACCTGCTTCTACCCAGTCATACGAATTTGATAACCTGATTGGGTATCAGACAGATCGACCCAATAGCTGAGGGCGGGGGGGGGGAGAGGTAAGGTCATCTTAAAAAAACACTCACACACACACGTTCCAGTCATTCTCCCACTGCTTATTCTCCTTTAAGAAATTGCGGTAAATATCTGTTTGGGGACCTTTGTGCTAAACACTACACCTGGAATTCCTGATGTAACAACCCATAAGGTGAGAGGCTGTATGACAGAGGAATGCTAGGAACCAAACGTACTTGAAGATCGAACACACATATCTGCAAATCGTAATGACAGCCCGGACGTCCTCAACACAGCTGTGCTCAAGGACATAAATATTCATCTCCATCATTAAGGACTTCATCCGACCAGAATCCTGTCCTTGGTTGCGTTAGTGGGGCACCAAACCACTTCTGCCACACAGCAACTTGCATAATTTCAGTTCCTGGCTAAACAACAATGTTCGACCAACAGAAGATGTATCAACCCTAGCATCCATCGATTATATCATTTCAACCCTGATTGGCAAGATCAAGAGAGCTCTTTGACAGGCGTCAGTCAGAATTACACATACTCCAAGCCAGTATGAAAACTTTTCCCCACTGTTGCAGTTCCTCAAGCCTCTCAAAAACAGAGCTCACAGGTGGTGTCAAAGATATTGTAACCCTGGTGTTCACAGGGAAATGAAGAGATTGGCACGCGAATTCCACTTTTGAGCTATTGAACATCGCAGGAAGTGTGGCAAGACAACACAGAGACCTTCGTACTTCAGTCTTGCGATGAGTGGTGCCTTGTCTGATCGTTAGGTCAATGTCAACCACTGAAATTAACCATCTATAACCCAAACGATCAATGCTAGGATGCTCTGGCCAAGGCAAAAATTTGTGCAGCAACATATGAGGCTCAATGCACTTTAGACCTAGATGATGGTGACGGCCACAGGAGTATTTGTTCGGCAGAGGCAACCAGCCCACTGGAAAGTCCATAGGAGGGTGAGTTAGCGTGTAGCTGTGCCGGCCGGCCGACCGCCCACGGATCAAAACAGTTTTTGCCAGAGAAATGTGATAATGGCCTTCGTGTTCAGCTTAAAAGCCAAACCCGCTGTATTGTTTGGGAGAGCCTCAGCATACGCACTTTTTGACGGACCTAGTGCGCAGTTTCAGAGTTCTCACAGGGGGACAGTAAACACCTAATGCAGATGCTATATACACTCCTGGAAATTGAAATAAGAACACCGTGAATTCATTGTCCCAGGAAGGGGAAACTTTATTGACACATTCCTGGGGTCAGATACATCACATGATCACACTGACAGAACCACAGGCACATAGACACAGGCAACAGAGCATGCACAATGTCGGCACTAGTACAGTGTATATCCACCTTTCGCAGCAATGCAGGCTGCTATTCTCCCATGGACATGATCGTAGAGATGCTGGATGTAGTCCTGTGGAACGGCTTGCCATGCCATTTCCACCTGGCGCCTCAGTTGGACCAGCGTTCGTGCTGGACGTGCAGACCGCGTGAGACGACGCTTCATCCAGTCCCAAACATGCTCAATGGGGGACAGATCCGGAGATCTTGCTGGCCAGGGTAGTTGACTTACACCTTCTAGAGCACGTTGGGTGGCACGGGATACATGCGGACGTGCATTGTCCTGTTGGAACAGCAAGTTCCCTTGCCGGTCTAGGAATGGTAGAACGATGGGTTCGATGACGGTTTGGATGTACCGTGCACTACTCAGTGTCCCCTCGACGATCACCAGTGGTGTACGGCCAGTGTAGGAGATCACTCCCCACACCATGATGCCGGGTGTTGGCACTGTGTGCCTCGGTCGTATGCAGTCCTGATTGTGGCGCTCACCTGCACGGCGCCAAACATGCATACGACCATCATTGGCACCAAGGCAGAAGCGACTCTCATCGCTGAAGACGACACATCTCCATTCGTCCCTCCATTCACGCCTGTCGCGACACCACTGGAGGCGGGCTGCACGATGTTGGGGCGTGAGCGGAAGACGGCCTAACGGTGTGCGGGACCGTAGCCCAGCTTCATGGAGACGGTTGCGAATGGTCCTCGCCGATACCCCAGGAGCAACAGTGTCCTAATTTGCTGGGAAGTGGCGGTGCGGTCCCCTACGGCACTGCGTAGGATCCTACGGTCTTGGCGTGCATCCGTGCGTCGCTGCGGTCCGGTCCCAGGTCGACGGGCACGTGCACCTTCCGCCGACCACTGGCGACAACATCGATGTACTGTGGAGACCTCACGCCCCACGTGTTGAGCAATTCGGCGGTACGTCCACCCGGCCTCCCGCATGCCCACTATACGCCCTCGCTCAAAGTCCGTCAACTGCACATACGGTTCACGTCCACGCTGTCGCGGCATGCTACCAGTGTTAAAGACTGCGATGGAGCTCCGTATGCCACGGCAAACTGGCTGACACTGACGGCGGCGGTGCACAAATGCTGCGCAGCTAGCGCCATTCGACGGTCAACACCGCGGTTCCTGGTGTGTCCGCTGTGCCGTGCGTGTGATCATTGCTTGTACAGCCCTCTCGCAGTGTCCGGAGCAAGTATGGTGCGTCTGACACACCGGTGTCAATGTGTTCTTTTTTCCATTTCCAGGAGTATATTTCCGGATTGGTCGGCTTAAACGTAGCGCCATTCTCCCGTTGGAAGAGTAGCGCTGATTGCTGGACTATTCCTGATGCAATGAGCTGGAGGGTGATAATGCAGTAACCGTAGACGAAATTTATACTATTACTTGAAAATACAGCTCTTTGGTGGCACAGGTAAAAAATTTTCAACTTTACCTAGGTTTCAACTGCTTAAGTCAGCCTTCATCAGAAGTAAAAATTTTTACAATACCTATAACAGAGTTTTGAAATAATATAAAAATTATTAAATTAAACATATGTAATAAAATTACATCACAGATAACTGCTACGGTCCAGTAGACAAAGAAAGCATACTTACATAGAGTGAATAGTTATGAAATGGTTTAGAGCAACAGTGCTCACGTTAAAGATAAAAATATATTTGTACATTATAAAATTTTCCTAGGAATGCACAACTTGATTAAGATGCGCCGCTGCCTGCTCAGGCGTCAAAGGCCGTTTCCAAACATAAGGACCTTAGAAAGAGATTCGTCAGTACAGGTATGGCAATTAATTTTAGTAAAGAATGTGAAAAAATGGGGCTCGTGACTAGTTATGTGAAACCTTATCTGAACGTTAATCAGTGCAAAAAATATAAGGAAGTTTTTAGTGTGCTATTGAAAAATATTATAGCTGATCACATCAGTTCTTTTTATACCAAAAAAGACGCTTTAAATGAAGAAGCGTACTATTTCTACTTAGAACTTACCAAAATGTTTCGCAACCATTATAATTTTCAAATTGATGACTTTTGGTGTAATATTAACGAGAGCATATAAGTGCATAGGCAAGTCATTTATAACAGACCTAAGAAAAAATTGGATAAACTTCTTCGCCTTTTATCTGTTAACAAGGCACAGTGAACTGACAATTTTGAACAAAGTGATCATAAGTTTTTTAATACGATTTTAAATAAAACTGACATAATTTTTACTAAAGATGAAATCTCTTTGTTAAGAAAAGGTTTAAAATACAATGTCAAACCAAACTTATCTGATCAGCATGTAATAGAAAATATCATTGTTGAACTTAAAACTGGTCTAGATAGTGTAAAAATTGAAAGATCGCAACAGACCAGAATTGCTCATGATGTACGTAATTTGCTTAGTAGAAATGTAGTTCGCCCTGAAAATGTCAATTATGACAAAAAATTAATCAACTCTTTTTTTTTTTTTTTTTTTTTTTTTGGGTCATCAGTCTACTGACTGGTTTGATGCGGCCCGCCACGAATTCCTTTCCTGTGCTAACCTCTTCATCTCAGAGTAGCACTTGCAACCTACGTCCTCAATTATTTGCTTGATGTATTCCAATCTCTGTCTTCCTCTACAGTTTTTGCCCTCTACAGCTCCCTCTAGTACCATGGAAGTCATTCCCTCATGCCTTAGCAGATGTCCTATCATCCTGTCCCTTCTCCTTATCAGTGTTTTCCACATATTCCTTTCCTCTCCGATTCTGCGTAGAACCTCCTCATTCCTTACCTTATCAGTCCACCTAATTTTCAAGATTCGTCTATAGCACCACATCTCAAATGCTTCGATTCTCTTCTGTTCCGGTTTTCCCACAGTCCATGTTTCACTACCATACAATGCTGTACTCCAGACGTACATCCTCAGAAATTTCTTCCTCAAATTAAGGCCAGTATTTGATATTAAAAGACTTCTCTTGGCCAGAAATGCCTTTTTTGCCATAGCGAGTCTGCTTTTGATGTCCTCCTTGCTCCGTCCGTCATTGGTTATTTTACTGCCTAGGTAGCAGAATTCCTTAACTTCATTGACTTCGTGACCGTCAATCCTGATGTTAAGTTTCTCGCTGTTCTCATTTCTACTACTTCTCATTACCTTCGTCTTTCTCCGATTTACTCTCAAACCATACAGTGTACTCATTAGACTGTTCATTCCGTTCAGCAGATCGTTTAATTCTTCTTCACTTTCACTCAGGATAGCAATGTCATCAGCGAATCGTATCATTGATATCCTTTCACCTTGGATTTTAATTCCACTCCTGAACCTTTCTTTTATCTCCATCATTGCTTCCTCGATGTACAGATTGAAGAGTAGGGGCGAAAGGCTACAGCCTTGTCTTACACCCTTCTTAATACGAGCACTTCGTTCTTGATCGTCCACTCTTATTATTCCCTCTTGGTTGTTGTACATATTGTATATGACCTGTCTCTCCCTATAGCTTACCCCTACTTTTTTCAGAATCTCGAACAGCTTGCAACATTTTATTTTGTCGAACGCTTTTTCCAGGTCGACAAATCCTATGAAAGTGTCTTGATTTTTCTTTAGCCTTGCTTCCATTATTAGCCGTAACGTCAGAATTGCCTCTCTCGTCCCTTTACTTTTCCTAAAGCCAAACTGATCGTCACCTAGCGCATTCTCAATTTTCTTTTCCATTCTTCTGTATATTATTCTTGTAAGCAGTTTCGATGCATGAGCTGTTAAGCTGATTGTGCGATAATTCTCGCACTTGTCAGCTCCTGCCGTCTTCGGAATTATGTGGATGATGCTTTACCTAAAGTCAGATGGTATGTCGCCAGACTCATATATTCTACACACCAACGTTAATAGTCGTTTTGTTGCCACTTCCCCCAATGATTTTAGAAATTCTGATGGAATGTTATCTATCCCTTCTGCCTTATTTGACCGTAAGTCCTCCAAAGCTCTTTTAAATTCCGATTCTAATACTGGATCCCCTATCTCTTCTAAATCGACTCCTGTTTCACATCAGACAAATCTTCACCCTCATAGAGGCTTTCAATGTATTCTTTCCACCCACCTATCTGCTCTCTCCTCTGCATTTAACAGTGGAATTCCCGTTGCACTCTTAATGTTACCACCGTTGCTTTTAATGTCACCGAAGGCTGTTTTGACTTTCCTGTACGCTGAGTCTGTCCTTCTGACAATCATATCTTTTTCGATGTCTTCACATTTTTCCTGCAGCCATTTCGTCTTAGCTTCCCTGCACTTCCTATTTATTTCATTCCTCAGCGACTTGTATTTCTGTATTCCTGATTTTCCCGGAACATGTTTGTACTTCCTCCTTTCATCAATCAACTGAAGTATTTCTTCTGTTACCCATGGTTTCTTCGCAGCTACCTTCTTTGTACCTATGTTTTCCTTCCCAACTTCTGTGATGGCCCTTTTTAGAGATGTCCATTCCTCTTCAACTGTTCTGCCTACTGCGCTATTCCTTATTGCTGTATCTATAGCGTTAGAGAACTTCAAACGTGTTTCGTCATTCCTTAGTACTTCCGTATCCCACTTCTTTGCGTATTGATTCTTCCTGAGTAATGTCTTGAACTTCATCCTACTCTTCATCACTACTATATTGTGATCTGAGTCTATATCTGCTCCTGGGTACGCCTTACAGTCGAGTATCTGATTTCGGAACCTCTGTCTGACCATGATGTAATCTAATTGAAATCTTCCCGTATCTCCCGGCCTTTTCCAAGTATACCTCCTCCTCTTGTGATTCTTGAACAGGGTATTCGCTATTACTAGCTGAAACTTGTTACAGAACTCAATTAGTCTTTCTCCTCTTTCATTCCTTGTCCCAAGCCCATATTCTCCTGTAACCTTTTCTTCTACTCCTTCCCCTACAACTGCATTCCAGTCGCCCATGACTATTAGATTTTCGTCTACCTTTACATACTGCATTACCCTTTCAATATCCTAATACACTTTCTCTATCCGTTCATCTTCAGCTTGCGACGTCGGCATGTATACCTGAACTATTGTTGTCGGTGTTGGTCTGCTGTCGATTCTGATTAGAACAACCCGGTCACTGAACTATTCACAGTAACACACCCTCTGCCCTACCTTCCTATTGATAACGAATCCTACACCTGTTATACCATTTTATGCTGCTGTTGATATCACCCGATACTCATCTGACCAGAAATCCTTGTCTTCCTTCCACTTCACTTCACTGACCACTACTATAGATTGAGCCTTGGCATTTCCCTTTTCAGATTTTATAGTTTCCCTACCACGTTCAAGCTTCTGACATTCCACGCCCCTACTCGTAGAACGTTATCCTTTCGTTAATTATTCAATCTTTTTCTCATGGTAACCTCTCCCTTGGCAGTCCCCTCCCGGCGATCCGAATGGGCGACTATTCTGGAATCTTTTGCCAATGGAGAGATCATCATGACACTTCTTCAATTACAGGCCACATGTCCTGTGGATACACGTTACGTGTCTTTAATGCAGTGGTTTCCATTGCCTTCTGCATCCTCATGTCGTTGTTCATTGCTGATTCTTCCGCCTCTAGGGGTAATTTCCCACCCCTAGGACAAGAGAGTGCCCTGAACCTCTATCCGCTCCTCCGCCCTCTTTGACAAGGCCGTTGGCAGAATGAGGCTGACTTCTTATGCCAGAAGTCTTCGGCCGCCAATGCTGATTATTTATCAATATTTATGCAGTGGCGGGGATCGATGTTAAACTAAGAGATAATGATGCTCTCATAACAAAATTAGATAAAGGTAATTCTCTTATTATTGCTACAAAAGATGAATATGTAGCAAAAACTTTAGAATTTTTTGAGGAAAACAATATTTCTGAGCTACAGGTAGACCCTACCCCAATTTTACAAAAAGAAATTAGATCCGCGGTCAATGATGCAAATTCCTTACTTGAGCCATTCCGGAAAAAACAGCTCATTAACATGAATCCCCAGCCGCCTAAGCTTCGGTCCCAGTTTAAGATCCACAAAATAAATCACCCTATTCGGCCTATTTCTAATAGTATGAACAGCACTTACCACGATCTAGCAAAATTCCCTCATGATAAATTAAAAAAGGTCTTATGTTTTTCGAAATAATTACTCTATAGCTCACAGTCAGAGCCTTATCAACAAAATAAAAGACGTACACTTTGACGAAAACACAAAGATGTTCTCATTTGATATTAAAAACCTTTATATCAATGTTCCTGTACTAACGACTTTAGATATCATAGAGAATAACTTACGTTTGTTCAAAAAAGAACACTCTGATGAACAGATCACTGATTTCATTAACCTAATCCAGATCGTAACAATGTACAATTATTTCGAATTCAATGGACAGCTGTACCAACAAGCTGATGGTCTTGCTGTGGGCAATCCCTTAGCTGGCATCCTAGCAGACATTTTTATCAACTCTCTAGAAGAGACATTTTTCAAAAATTTTTCCACTACCACCCTAGGAATTGTTTCGTATTCTAGGTACGTCGATGACATTTTAATCGTCTATAACGGAAGGAACGATGGCATTAACCACCTGTTCGAGATCTTTAACAAACTACATGAAAAAATCACCTTCACATGTGAACTTGAAAACAGCTCCCGTCAGTTAAATTATTTAGACTTAACTTTGACAGTAGTGAATAACAAAATCTCTTTCAATATTTTTCGTAAGGATTCTTTTTCTGACCAAATTGTGCCAGCCTGTTCCACACACCCACGATCTCACAAAAAAGCATTTTTTCACTCTGCTGTTCATAGAGCAATCTCTACCCCTTTGTCCACTGAAAATTTAAAAACCGAATTGAATCTAATTAAAACCATTGCATTTAATAATGGTTACGAACCAAATATAGTAGGTGATGTCTTCAGACAGAAAACCAATAACAGAATTACCACGCTTGGGACCACTACTGACGAGCCTAGCGATTTGAAGAAATACTTCTCTTTACCGTATGTAGGGCCAATAACCTACAGATTGCAACGTCTCCTTAAAAATAAATATGGCTGCAACATAGTTTTCTCTACCAACAACTCTCTCAAAAATAATCTTATCCATAATTTAAAACCAAGACGGTCGCCTCTGCAAATCTCAGGCGTTTATAAAATCACCTGTGACTCTTGCTCAGCTTATTATGTAGGACAGACTGGACGAGATTTTTCGATTAGATATAAAGAGCATCTATTAGGGAAAAAAGGTACGAACGTACATAATTCGTCATTCGCTGACCACCTTTTTTATCACACGACACAAACCTAAAGATTTTCATGATATTAGTATCTTACATACGGAAAAGAAAGGCTTCAGACTTGATATTCTTGAGCAGTTGGAAATTTTCAAACATTTTTCCCGTAACGACCATTTAATTCTCAATGAGCAATTACAATTACATGATAAAAATTTCTTTGATGGTGTAAAGCCCTTGCTTAAAATCACTCAACGCGGAATATTGATATTATGCTTCCCGTACTGTAGCCTTAAATATTGTTCTCTCTCTCCCTGTTTTACAGTATAATATTTCGTTCAACTTTCGATCTGTTACATATTATCTGACATAATGTAATCAGCACATTACGTGCACTCCTGTTCCAATGCTTCTGACAGCTGTTGTCACCGTAAATTACAAGCATTCAATACTGGATGGCGCGATACGAGGTGCCGACTTGCTAACATCGACGGCGCGCGCGCCTGTCAGTCTGATGCTGCTTACAGTGCCGGCCGCACACGCGACCCTTAGCGGCGCGTCTTAATCAAGTTGTGCATTCCTAGGAAAATTTTATAATGTACAAATATATTTTTATCTTTAATGTGAGCACTGTTGCTCTAAACCATTTCATAACTATTTACTCTATGTAAGTATGCTTTCTTTGTCTACTGTACCGTAGCAGTTAGCTATGATGTAATTTTATTACATATGTTTAATTTAATAATTTTTATATTATTCCAAAACTCTGTTATAGGTAATGTAAAAATTTTTTACTTCTGATGAAGGCTGCCTTAGAGCAATCGAAACGTAGGTAAAGTTGAAATTTTTTTGCCTGTGCAACCGAAGATCTGTATTTTCAAGTAATATTATAAATATACCCTTTCCCTCTTTGCATAGAGGCAAGTCGTTCCGGTGACTCTCTTGTATCGGGAACACATAGTGAGTGCCTCTCCTCAGTACTGCACTGAGGGGGCGCCTCTGTCGCTAGCAAATCGGAGTGATACTCTATATTGAGTCGCTCGTGATTAAGCGTTTGTTCGCTGTGTTGGCCGCTACACTTAATGTGTTATGTGAACACAGACAGAGTATTAGTTAGCGCCTGCGAGCGAACATTGAGCGGCATCGCGGTGGACTGGTTATCTGACCGGTGTACCACGCCAGTAGTTAGATTAAGGGCAGATAGGAGTCCTTGACTTCATCAAGGCATAGCGAGATTTCGATTGGAGGAGGTCAATCCAGATAGGAAGAGATAGTTTTGTTATTTTTCAGCAGTGAACGACGCAGGCAGCAGTCGTTGCAGTTCACGATATTGCGCACTACAGCATAGGCGAGCCCCATCTTTCCTCCGTTAGAAATAACACACTTCATTCACGTGACTCCATTACATTTCTCACGCTACAGTCTCTACCGGACTTTGAAAAATTTAGTTGGATAATTATTCAAGTTGAGTAGGCGCGGCTCTCAGCCATTCTTCCGAGTAAATAACATTCTTAAAGAAAAGGGATAAAAGAGCTACGCCACACTTTGTATATAAATGTCATTAACATGATTCCAATCCATTTGAGGTAACCTCCTATTCCGAAAAGAACCCAGAAATTTGTGAATCAGGTTATAAATAAAAGTTTCACTTTATTTTTTTTAAATTTTGCAGTAAATAATATTTTACGTTCGTTTAATGTTTTTCTTACACTAACTAGCAAACTCCAGTACCCAAATATCCCACTAGTTACGTAAGAACATAGAATATTTTTGTGTCTTTTCCTTACAGTGAACAACACCAGAAGATATTTATTGCTGAAAGTTTTTCAGGCATTGCATTCTGGTACATTAGGAGTGTCTGTCTGACTTTTGTAGTAGTGTGGGGTGGAAATTACTTCTTGCAGGAGCCAGAGGGTACTTGTCAGATCAATCCGTTGAGCAACTCGTCAACATAACACCCACACACTGATAACTTAATGCATATCTATAGTAACTGTATGCTTAGGGATATTTCCCGACTCCATGGAAGATTGTCTGGGCGTTCCCAGTACCAAAGCCAGGGAAGAACTTGACACCCTCTTGAAAGGATCAAATGGCTCCTATTAGAGAGAATTCAGCAACGAATTCTCGACAGCAATATTATATGCCCAGACCAGTTTGCATTTCAACCTTCCTGAAGAAATGCAATTCATCTGAGTCTTCAAATTTGCTGTTCACAATTATACGCCAGCAGTTTTCTTCTTTTTTTTCTGGATGTCGAAAAGGCATATCATCAAATCTGTCAAGACAGATCATTATTCAAAGTGGTGAAGTCGAGACTACTCCCAGACTACAGCCTCAAAATTTTCGACAGCTTTTTGCGCAATTTAAGCATATATGAGTGAAGATCGAGGGCAGCATTATAGCCTCCGAAACCTCACAGACACCATCCCTGAAGGTTCTCTTTGTCATCTATGTCAATAACATTCCTCTATTGTCTTGGCTGGTGCTTTCCCAATTCCTGGACGACACCGCCTTGCTGACTGGTAACTGGAGAGTCAGTTTGGTCATCCCTTACCTACAACGTCTCACGATTGTAGAACTCTGGACGGAGGAAAATACAGATACTATAAATGGAAAAAAAATACGTCAGCGGTGATTTTTGCCCAACACCGACAGTATCTGAGAGACAGACTCATTCTTCACCATCAGAAAATCCCATGGAACAAGCACGTTGAGTGCCTTGGGTTCACCTCCAACAATAAGTCGTTTTTGAAACAGAATGTACAGGATAAAAGGATCAAGATATCACAACCCACCTGCCAACTACATCGACTACTTGCCAGCTCACAGATGAATGTCAATGTGAAACTATGCCTTTACAGGGAAACAGTCCTCACAGCTGATTTAAATGGTTTTTCCACCTGGGGGACAACCAGATAATTTGAGAACCCCTGAGACTTTGCAAAATTCATGTCTTCGAGTCAGTTGGCCACAGTGGCCATGCGGTTACAGGCGCTTCTGTCTAGAACAGCGCGACTGCTACGGTCGCAGGTTCGAGTTCTGCCTCAGGCATGGATGTGTGTGATGTCCTTGGGTTAATTAGGTTTAATTAGTTCTAAGTTCTAGAGGACTGATGACCTCAGATGTTAAGTCCCATAGTGCTCAAAGCCATTTTCTTCGAGTCATTCTTGGGGTCCACTCGTGTTGGAATTCCTGATGTACATGAAGAGCTTAACCAACCAACGATCCAGGAAAACATAATCCAGGACATATGCAAGCTCATGGACAAAATAGAAGCTCTATGACTCACGTCACTTCACTTAGAATGTGTTGGATCAGTAGCTCCTGAGCGTTGTCACTGGGTCTGGGTGGCTAAGGTGACTATTGAGGTGCAACAGTAACTATCTACCTCAACTTTCACCTACATGCTATAAAGGCCAAAGCCCAGTGCCCTTATCAGGATTGCAATACACATAATCTTACACCTTGACCATTCACAAAGGTAGTCTAGCCACCAAACTCGTAGCAGTTCGTCACAGCCATAAGAAAAGGTCCAGACCTCAGCCATGATCCAACTGCGCTGCACACTCATATCGCTCATTCTGCTTGGAGTTGCTACGCCTATGCTCTCGACTTGATTCGCCCTCAGGACTTGTCATTCTGTCACGTTGTCCTTGTTTTTCGTCCATCATTGTTGTTGTCTTTTTGTGGTTTTCAGCCAGTCACCATCGACGCCCACAGCAGGTCTTCTAGTGTCTCTTTGTCGTGTCCGATTGCGGTTGCTATACAAACAATATATAAAAAATATCCATAGCTAGTGTGTTTGTCCCTTACTGGCTTATGATCTAGAAAGAACAGGTAGATATGCCATTCATGCCGATTTATGGTATACTTTTGTGTTATCCACAAAGACGACAGAGGATGGACAACAAACTTTATATTACTCAGTCACAATATTATTGCACTTGGCATTTATCGAAAATGTGCGGTGACATTACAGTAAGCAAGTGCAGTGCTGACTAAGGAAAACCCAATTAGAAGCTTTCAGGTCAGTTGCGCATAGACTATCAACCCGATTACGTTGCTACTTATAACAGGCCGACGAAACCGCCCTTAAACCTAGGTGAAATAATACTGCGGTGGACTGATACGAGAGGATGGAAATGAGCACTTATTTTTGTTTTGAAAATGCCATTTTTAGTCTATAGCCGCAGTTTATTCATTTTGCCTCCCAGCTACCGGTTGCGGTACACAGTACCATCCTCTGGCCATCCTTTGGCACGCAGTCGTGACCCTCGCTTCCCAGATAAGTGTGTCAGATTTTTGTATTTGACGGGTAACTTCTACTTGGGAAGCGAACGTAACCAGTAGCAAAATAAATAAATGCTACTAAAGACTAAAATAAATACTTTTAGTACTGGTCGTTGTTCCAGTGACAGTATGTGGGGAATACGTATTTTTGTATGTAAACTGGTGGTGGAGGGGGCGAGGGGGGAGAAATGAAACGGTATGGAAGGGAGAATTGATGTCAGTTGCATCGAGACTTTATGCGGAAGCAGTGGCGACGAGTGAAAGATGTGTGCCCGACCGGGACGTGCACCTGTGACTTCGTGTTCACTAGGCAGTTGTGTTAAGCACCTGCACCATCCGGACACAGTGTTCATCGCACCTGCACGGAGTGTCTGAGCAGACCATCTTCACCACAGAGATTTCCGCAGGACAGCAGACGTAGTTGGGCATCCTCACTGAAGAAGACACCACACATTCATATAACTGATTTTCCTCGATGAGCGACCAATCCACCTCCTTCAGTGCAGTCACTTCTCACCTGCTACAGGAACCTCACAGTAGTGAGCATGCAGGACGTGGGCAGGGACCGCGGGCAGGTGGTGCTGGGTGGGAGCTGGGTCAGCCGAGATAGTCCGCGCAGTTGCCATAAACACTGTGTCCGGGGTTTGTAAAGTGATTAACAAGACTGATTACTAAGCAGGAGGACATGCATTCGAAAACCAGTCCATCATACATTTCCACTAGTCGGCGTTGATTCCGTTGATTCCGTTGAAGCCCAATGCATCTGATGTAAATAGTTCCTTCCCTTTCCTTTCCTGTCTCCCCACTCAAGCATGAATTTATATATATTGTACCACAGGTGAGGATTCCACGTGGCGTCTTGTTCTGGACAGTCCGAAAGAACACAAACCACGCATTCATATACTTATTTTTGTTTCCTATCAGCAGCAAGAACATTGTAGGTTATTTAAATAAATGGCTGGAATATGTAAGAGATCAGGATACTATCTGCGTAGGAAAAGCACCACACCAGTGTAAACATGTCGTCAACACATGTCTTGCGATCGTATTGACGTGGCAGAAAATAAAGCTATATGACATTATGTTATTGGCACTTCCAGCCGGTAGGGTTAAAAACGAACTAATAGACGTCCACCATTTAAAGTAAAAGTCTATTGATGCTGTGTTACAACGAAACAATGCTGTTGCATTCTAAAACAGCTTTTATGCTTAAAGTAACGAATAATTTGGAGCACTGAAAGTTGTTTTGCGTCACAAATGAGCAAATCAGTCATCAACACCATACTCGTGTCTGTAACTGAATAACTTACAACCACCAGTCTCTTTAGGAAATCACAGTGGGCACCTGCTGTTCTTTATTTCGACTGGTATGGGATGAGTGATTTAACGAGCAACCGCGTTCCCTGTACTCCAGCGTATTCTATGTATCGTGCTATGGTAGGTATTAGTTCTCGTCAAACAACACTTCTAGCGAACATTGTACTGCATCAGGTTCACTAATAGGATCACAGACACAAGTTTACGAAACAATGTAGTGAATAAATCGTCAGTATGGGATGTAGCATTTCGGTGTACACCACTATTGGTAGCTCGTGTTACACCACGTGTTATTCATGTCCCTCCGGTTTACACACGCGAGTAAACCAACATTGATCACAGTGTATAAAGCTCTACAGTACGCCGTTCTATGTAAAATGGTTCCGATCCAAGTCTGTATTAACTGAGACACTGTTACGTTATACATATACAAAAAATTATATATATATTATTTTTAATTTATCAGGTAAAATGTTTTGTTTGTTTGTTAGAGCATGATTCTTTCTCTCAGGGATATTATCTTTCCTTATCACTTTTACTTGCGTGCATAGGTAAATATGAAACGGGTTCTTGAAGGGCCACTGTTATTCTTGTACCAACTTCAGATTTTGAACGTGATGACTACAATATAGTTGCCGTTAACTGAATGGAATGTAATTTTGTTAATTTGTACTTATTGATTGCAAAGCAAGGCTCGAGAGAATTTCGATTGTTGCCGTGCAGCGGCGAAGATAAAACTTACTGAACTCATGGAATCTGTATAATTTAAAAAATGAACTTTAACGTTAAATTAATTATCTGTTGCAATTTAGAAACGTTCTTACAACGAAATCTCTCGCGTTTACAGTTACTGTTAACACTTTGAAAAATAAATCAATACTTCGGCACGTAATGGCCGACCGGAGGCTGTACCGGAAGATGAGCTTTCCGCAGCGCAAATTACTGAAAAAAGTGCTTATTAAAAATAATTAGCCGCTGAGACCGTTTGAGGAGACAACTATTACAAAGAAATTCATTTTGTGATAACAATAATTAGTTTATTTTAGCAGAATACAGAATAACTTACATAAAATATGTGTAGCCGCTCAATGGCTGCCTTCTGTATCGCGAAACAAAACTGTGTGTACCATAGAGTACGTCCGTCCTCCTCGGCCGTACAATAGCGTCTCTTAGCGATTCTTTTTTATTTCACAGACATGTCTTAAATAAAGATGCTACTTTTAAATTGTCGCTGCATGTCAGTTTTTTGTTTGAAGAACATTAAATGTATCCTTTATACTAATTATGTTCATAAAATACGTTAAGTGTTTACAAACAATTCCCAGTTCACCCTTAATACACCAGAATATTGTTCACGGCTTACAACCGATAAAAACATCAATATTTACGTGACGCACCGCCACAGCAGGCGGGCAGCCACGCTGCCACAGCGCGTTGTTCCAACAACAGTAGCTCAATGCCTTCACTAATACAGTAAGGACATGAGGTAAAAATAATAGTGGATTTACTATCAAAGCCTATCTTGGGACTAAATACCTGAACAGCTATCATTTCTTTCCTTTTGTAACGCAGTATCAGTCAAGTTTATATGCCGTCCCGCCGCGTACTTTTAAACTTTGCAGGATTATATCGATGCTGTTCACTTCACGAAGCTTACTGAACACCGAATTCAACACATGAAAGGCAGAACCGTCAGAGTAATGTTCTTCAAGAAAGCAAGACATTTTCACTACAATGTTACGGTGTCCAAATGTTTGCTCTAGATGGTTCAAATGGTTCAAATGGCTCTGAGCACTATGGGACTCAACTGCTGTGGTCATAAGCCCCCTAGAACTTAGAACTACTTAAACCTAACTAACCTAAGGACTGCACACACATCCATGCCCGAGGCAGGATTCGAACCTGCAACCGTAGCGGTCGTGCGGTTCCAGACTGTAGCGCCTTTAAGCGCTCGGCCACTCTGGCCGGCGTTTGCTCTAGAGTCAACGATGAATGTAACTACACGTCAGCTACATAATATTTGCTTGACTGACTACTGACAATCTCTTTACCTATTACCAGAACAGGATGTCTTTTCAACGTGATCCACTACAGTATATGCGGTACTACAAGTATTGTGTGTGTGTGTGTGTGTGTGTGTGTGTGTGTGTGTGTGTGTGTGGAGTGGAGTGTAATATTTGTGTTGTGCGATGCTGAAAGAGGGCGGAGGGTGAAACGCAGTGCTAGCAAACAGCCCACTCCTCGTGAACAGCACCAAGAGGGCCGCCGAACTTGAGGCCCCCATCCAACGAACGGGTCTCCGTCCACAGCGCCGCACGCCCTCGCTCCATGAGACACTGCAGGCAGGGTTCGAATTACATGCACGGCTTTGGCACAGAAGCTGGTAATGGGAAACCTTCTGCCACCACGTCTCCACCTCTTGCCAGTCAAATACTGGGGGTGGAAATTTTCTCCACCACCATGATTCGAGCCAGTTCACCTCCAGCTAGAGTGGCCCCACAGAGCTGTGCGTTAGAGACTTTGTGCACGAAGACCAGAATGGCTGTTGATTCCACAAGGGTTACAGATTCTAATTATGTGGTTAAAGCTCCCTGGCTTCTTTACTGAAAGCTGCTTTATTCAAATTAGACAGCGGGCACTAGATGGGATTCACACTATTAACAAGTCAGGACACCCTCCTCTTCACTTTGGACATTTTCCTTTTCTTTCATATTGAAGTCGCAAGTTTATGTGATACAAGGCATGGAAAAAATAAACCACCAAGTTCAACTGCCACTTAAACTCTGATATTCAACATAATAGGTTACAGAGCTGCTTCAGGCTTTGGACCATCGCGTGAGCTAAAGACGCTAAGGCACTCGTAACTTTCCTTCTGAAGTGGGTGAGACAGCTGTTTCTGGTCAGTCAGATGATTCCGCAGTAAACGTTCGAGAGACGTTCGGTGACAGAACTAAAATTCCAATGCAATACTAACACATACGCTCGTTTTATAATGGCAACTGACGTGAAGTAGTCTCAGACTATATGTAAGGTGAATGCACTTACAAAATGGATTTGATATACAACAGCATGTAAACAAACAAGCGTAAAGTTACTGAAGTGCTGAAAGAAATTCAACAGAAATTACGATTCCTAAATTTCGGACAGTTGCAACAAGACCAATTCCCTCAGAATCGTTTAAACCAGTGGGAAAGTCCGAAAAGGCCCTCTCAAGCTATGGATGGAGGTAGAAGTGCAGAAGAAGCAGGATCAGAAGAGGAAAAGTAGAGGAGAACACTATTTTCGATTTGCCAATTACATTAACGAGGACATATATTGGGTCAGCAAGGATAACCCATATGTGTTAGGTAGGTACCTGATACATTTAAACAAGTATGCAGTACAGGTAGGGAATAAGAAATTTGACAGAACATCAGGTTTATTTGAGATAATATTTTTCGAAACTTCTAATCCTAACAAGTGTCTACCGACAAAGATGCAAACGTAAGCTAAAATATTGCATATGACTAACGTACGTAGGAAAGGCAACGACCCAAAAGGACGAATAAAACTGTATAAAGTAAGAAATACAATGATATTATTAAATCTGCTTTAAAAGGTACATACAACGCAGGAAAAGGCTCAACATAAAAGACTGAACGCACCATGTCTGAAGGGTTGATTGATAAGCCTGGCAAATTTAATGGAGCATTTTTATTGCGCCTTTATGATCGGTAAGCTTGATTATTCAGAGGATCATATAGAGAAATTCAACGATGTACAGCATACAGTTCATTGTTGGCAGCCATCTGCATTGATCAGTGTTTTGAGCACAGTTGAAAATGGAGAAAACTGAGCATCGTGCTGATATTAAACATTTTCACCTGGTAGATTGGGCTGCCACACAGGTAAGCTGGCAAAGTTCATGTTTGCTCTGTATCATCACTGAAGACCATTTAATTTTGGATTATAGTATTTAAATGTGGCCAGACAAGCTCTTAAGGCGAAGAGCGTTCCAGCTGTTCAGTTGAGGTCACTGCAAAGGAAACCATTTACCAAATTTATAATACATTAATGCAAGACCATCCAATAAAAATTCGTGAGATCGCAGATATTGTGGGCATCTCAAATGAACGAGTGCATAATATCCTGTACGGGAAATTGTCTGGTAAGAATTTGTGTGCACGGTGGGTGGAGCAATTGCTCACTGTCGACCAAAAGTGCATCCAGCACAACATTTCAACACAATGTCTGGCCATGTTTAATTGCAGTCTCCAAGACGTTTTGCACCGATTTGTGACTGTTGACGAAACCTGAACCAATCATTACACACCAGAGTCAAAATTGCAGTCAAAACAATGGGGAAAGGATGGTGAAATTGTACCATCAGCTGGAAAGATGGTGGCCACTGGTTTTTGGGATTCTCACGGAGTAATCCTCATAGTTTACTTGAAAAATGCCCAAAAATTAATTGGACCGTATTGTCAATCGTTGGTGGATCGTGTGAAGCTTGCATTGTCTGAATAAAAGACCGGGGGCGGCACGCAAAAAATTGCTCTTTCACCAGGATAATACACCATCCCACACATGGGTAATAACAGTGGCGATAGTGTATGAATTGGGCCTTAAATTGGTTCCTCATCCACTCCGTACACCACACCTAGCCCCAAGTGACTATTTCCTATTTCCTGTTTCCTACCTTCAAACTTTGACTTGAGGAGGAAGAAAGTTCCATCAAATGAGAAAGTGATAATTGCAGTCAATGAGTGTTTAGCATATTTTGACAGAACCCAGATTTCTGATGAGATGGAAATGCTGGAGGGTGGTTGGACCAAGTGTATATCACTCAAAGGAAACTATTTTGAGAAGTGATGTGAGTTGTTTGCGAAACAAAAATCTTTTATCGCTCTTTTTCCACACTTATTGAGATGAAACAAACAAATCATAGAATGGTTACAACTGCTCACAGCATCAGCTGCAGCAGGGAATACAGCTTACACGAATCAAATCATGTCAGTCAGTTCAGAGCTTTGAGAAAGATACATCACTGACTAATTATGGAGACAGTTGTCATGAGCTTCACAAACCAGCACACAAAACATTTCCATGTAGTTGTCCAGTATGTGCTACAGTATGCCAATGCGAATAACCTGTGAATGATTCAGAAGGAGCACAGGCTGGCTAACGATGTGAGTTACGTCCTTCACTAGGACGTAAAATATCCTTATGGACAAGCCATACTGCAATCTCTGCCGTTTGGAGGGTTTTAATCGCTGTGCAAGTAGAAATTTATGGACAGCCCTGCAGGATTCATGGTGTCAGTTTCCTCCAGCACTCACTGCAGACATAGTTGAGTCCATGACTTGTCGTGTTGTGGCACTTTTGTGTGCTCACGTGGGCCCTACACACTATTAGGCAGGTGTACCATTTTCTTTGGCTCATCAGTGTAGGCTGTATATGTGGTTCTCTCTTCACCTGCTGCTGCTAGTGCACTGATATTATTTGCACATACAAAAACTAATCAGAAAAGAAAAAAATAGTTTCTAATTAGTACTTGGAATTAAATGCAAATATGGTAGATGATCGAATAGAAGAAAACACATTATTTACTAGTTTAAACATATGTATGGAATTAAATTTGAAATATTATATGTGATTAAATTGTATGGAAGATGTACACATTAAAAACGTACATCGATCATTTTGTTTACAAAAAAAGATCGTTAACTAAAAAACCATTAGCTGTTGTATTGTTATATCATTGTTATTTAGAAGAAAGGAACTTTATCTTTACAAATGGTTAGCCAGATGTAAATGTTGAAAAAGAAGAATTTTCTTAAATCAGTGTTGTAAGATGTGGGTAGCTATTTGCAGTGTGCTGCATTGAACACGTCTTTCCATCACGAATAGACACCTTTACATATCAGCATAAAGTGTGTTCAATAGCAAAGTTCAAAGTAAAAAAATAAGAATTAATGATATTATATACAGTCATAGCAGCTTCATAACACATTACCACACAGTTACAGTAACTGTATGTATTTCATCGTAACATTAAGATGCCGATTGCTGCTGGCCACATGCTCTGACGTGACACCTCCCTGGCTGCTCTTCTGTGTCCACCACAAGCTGTGGCGCCAGCACTGCCGTGGAGGCACAGGCTGGGGGAGGAGCTGGCTGCGGCCCCACCCCTGCAGGTCTCCTCCTGTGGACAATGCTGGAGACTTTCGAGTAAGCACTCACTCTTGGGATGTCTATGTGCAATTGAATGATGAGGATTGGGATGCAGTGGGACAGAAAGAACAATTTATTTTGCATTTTCTTTATTTACACATGTACATTACATACTCATTGTGTTCAGCAATGTTTTCTAAGAAGTTGCCTTATATGGGTCTTAAATTAAGCCTCTATAGTACTCAGTAGCATTCAGTCCAACAAGGCCTCAACATATATACGAGTAGATATATCATCCCTGAATTCTGCTTCAGTGGACTTCATACTAATCGGTTCTCCTGGCACACGGAGAATACATGCCTTTATAAACTGCTACTCTTACATTCAGGTGCCACAATGTTAGTCTTTCTGTAGCAGTCGGTAACACACACTATAAATCATCCAAATCCCCCACACGAGAATGTTTTATTTAAGTGCCCAGATCTCATGAAGTTAATTAAGCATAGCTTCCCTGTAGATATCCACTGCTGAAACCCTCTTTCCTTAAATTTTAATGTGAGTTGGTGAATGAAATGGAACACATTCTGTCGTCATTTACATTTTTTTAATACTCGCTCACGCTACACAGGTAGTCCTCTCATGCCAAAAACACATCGAAAGTTTTCTACATCTGTACCCATGATGGGCCTACATCCACGTGTCCATGTGTTTAGATAGACTCAAATTATACACTCCTGGAAATGGAAAAAAGAACACATTGACACCGGTGTGTCAGACCCACCATACTTGCTCCGGACACTGCGAGAGGGCTGTACAAGCAATGATCACACGCACGGCACAGCGGACACACCAGGAACCGCGGTGTTGGCCGTCGAATGGCGCTAGCTGCGCAGCATTTGTGCACCGCCGCCGTCAGTGTCAGCCAGTTTGCCGTGGCATACGGAGCTCCATCGCAGTCTTTAACACTGGTAGCATGCCGCGACAGCGTGGACGTGAACCGTATGTGCAGTTGACGGACTTTGAGCGAGGGCGTATAGTGGGCATGCGGGAGGCCGGGTGGACATACCGCCGAATTGCTCAACACGTGGGGCGTGAGGTCTCCACAGTACATCGATGTTGTCGCCAGTGGTCGGCGGAAGGTGCACGTGCCCGTCGACCTGGGACCGGACCGCAGCGACGCACGGATGCACGCCAAGACCGTAGGATCCTACGCAGTGCCGTAGGGGACCGCACCGCCACTTCCCAGCAAATTAGGACACTGTTGCTCCTGGGGTATCGGCGAGGACCATTCGCAACCGTCTCCATGAAGCTGGGCTACGGTCCCGCACACCGTTAGGCCGTCTTCCGCTCACGCCCCAACATCGTGCAGCCAGCCTCCAGTGGTGTCGCGACAGGCGGGAATGGAGGGACGATTGGAGACGTGTCGTCTTCAGCGATGAGAGTCGCTTCTGCCTTGGTGCCAATGATGGTCGTATGCGTGTTTGGCGCCGTGCAGGTGAGCGCCACAATCAGGACTGCATACGACCGAGGCACACAGTGCCAACACCCGGCATCATGGTGTGGGGAGTGATCTCCTACACTGGCCGTACACCACTGGTGATCGTCGAGGGGACACTGAGTAGTGCACGGTACATCCAAACCGTCATCGAACCCATCGTTCTACCATTCCTAGACCGGCAAGGGAACTTGCTGTTCCAACAGGACAATGCACGTCCGCATGTATCCCGTGCCACCCAACGTGCTCTAGAAGGTGTAAGTCAACTACCCTGGCCAGCAAGATCTCCGGATCTGTCCCCCATTGAGCATGTTTGGGACTGGATGAAGCGTCGTCTCACGCGGTCTGCACGTCCAGCACGAACGCTGGTCCAACTGAGGCGCCAGGTGGAAATGGCATGGCAAGCCGTTCCACAGGACTACATCCAGCATCTCTACGATCGTGTCCATGGGAGAATAGCAGCCTGCATTGCTGCGAAAGGTGGATATACACTGTACTAGTGCCGACATTGTGCATGCTCTGTTGCCTGTGTCTATGTGCCTGTGGTTCTGTCAGTGTGATCATGTGATGTATCTGACCCCAGGAATGTGTCAATAAAGTTTCCCCTTCCTGGGACAATGAATTCACGGTGTTCTTATTTGAATTTCCAGGAGTGTATGTGTTGGTGAAAAGTAGAGCACTTCTACAACGTAACTGAGACTTGGCGAATTTAGGAAGGTCAGAAATCTGTACAAGATAGTAGAAAGGCTGCAGAGTCTGCTACATCTGAGAGGTTGTCTGTGGCTTGCCGTTGCATTTCAGCTGTTCGATGTCTTCCTGAAAAAATACATAGGTATAGTCGAGTATATTTGGTTTGTTGCCGATCCCTGCTCACAGCACTTCGTGATGTTCTTTTCACTACTGTATACGGGCCTGAAGCGATCCTTATTGGGCGAGAGAAATTTGGGGGAGTACAATGAAGGGGGAGGTTCAAATGGTTCAAATGGCTCTGAGCACTATGGGACTTAACATCTGAGGTCATCAGTCCCCTAGAACTTAGAACTACTTAAACCAAACGAATCTAAGAACATCACACACATCCATGCCCGAGGCAGGATTCGAACCTGCGACCGTAGCGGTCGCGCGGTTCCAAACTGAAGCGCCCAGCACCGCTTGGCCACTGTGGCCGGCTAGGGGGGTGGGGAGGTAAGGGTGAGCGGACGGGAGGGTGGCATAAGCAGTTGTGTCTGCTATAATACCACACCGGAAGAAAAGAGCTGACAGATACTGAGGCAGCGATTTCGCTCGCAACCCACAATGATCCTGTGCTACGAACCCTCACTGCAGTCTGTTAACGAATGAACGAGCATATAGAATAGGTTTCTAGATATGTGAGTGGTACGAAAATTTCTTAATTACAGAACCCCTTACATTGTAATCGCCAATGAGTGTTCATGAGAGACAAAGGTATCGCCGAGAGTGCCGCAGAACATAATCTGACAGAGAGGATGAGCCGATGGTGGTGTCGTGTACGAGGAGATGTAAGTGTTGAGTGACTGTAGCAGGGTATAAGATGACTTAAAAAAGTTTCTAGTTGGTAAGATGATTCGTAATTAGATGTAAGTGTAGAAATATTCGAATATAGCATTAGCGGTGTGCTGCTTGACAGATTCATATCGATGAAATATCAAGGTTTAACGTTGCAAAGCGATATGAAGTGGAATGAGCATGTAAGGATGTAGCAGAGAAGGTGAATGCTCGACTTCGATTCGGAGAGTTTTAGGAAAGTGCGGGTCACCTCTAGAAGACAGAATATAGGACACTAGTACAACCCATTCTTGGGTCCTGTTTGAGTATTTTGGATCCGCACCAGGTCCTATGAAAGGAAGACTTCGAAGCAATTGAGAGGTGTGTAGCCAGATTTGTTACCTGTAGGTTCGAATAACATGCGAGTGTTATGGAGGTCGTTTGTGAACCTTAGGAACTGCTGTAGGGAAGACAATGTTCTTTTCCAGGGACACTATTGAGGAAATTTAGAGAACTGACAACGTTCGAAGCTGACTGCAGAACGATTTCACTGGCGTCAACGTCCTTTTGGCATAAGGAGCACTAAGACAGAGAAACTAGGGTGTCTGTGGAGGCATATAGACAGTCGTTTTTTCCTCACAGTACTTACGAGGAAGGGAAATGACTAGTGCAGGTGCAAGGCAACTTCCAGCATGCATCATACTGTGACGTATGACGTATGTATGGAGATGTAGACGTACATCTACAACCACACCAATACTCAGCGTGCCACCTGGCGGTGTGTGGCGGAGGGTGCTTCTAGAACCACTAAGTGTAAGTCACTTTACTGGGTTTGTTGCATCTTCTGGGTGCCCTGCAAACACTCGCTCTTTGGCTCGTCTTCCCTACAAGATTGGCCCTAATTGTAATCCCTTGGCAGTTAGTTGAATTGGCGCCCTTTGGATTTGTGTGACTTATCGAGTAGTAGGAATTTAACGGATTCCATCTAGTTCTCATGTGAATGCCGTAACACTTTTCATTATTTAGAATCAACTGCCACTTTTCGCACCAAAACCGATACATTCTCTAAATAATTTTGCAATTGGTTTTTATCTTCTGATGGCTTTACTAGATGGTAAACGACAGCATCATCCGTGAACAATGGCTGCTCAGATTGCCTCCTAAATCGTTTATATAGATTAGAAACAGCAGAACGCCTACAACAGTTCGCTGGGGACGGTCAGATATCAGTTTTGTTTTACTGGACAACGTTTTTAATTTACTACTGCGCACACAGGAATATGGCTGCGATGCGAAGGAGAGACGTCACGTGTCCTGTGTTTAGCCGTCCTGTGGCAAACTTCCGCCTCACTCGTCGTTATATCGAGGCTGCGCTCCCTGCGACGCGCACTGCCTCTGCCTGCTGCCCAGTGTCGACAGCAGACTATGCATCCGGCAGGAGTGGTTGCCGCGCTGGCGGCTCTGCTCGCAGGGAATGGGACCTCGGTGCTGGAGTGCGTCTGCTCCCACCATACCGCCTCCGTACGCTCGGGATTCAGTTACGCTGAATTCGAGATATGGAGGAACTACTGTGACTATCCCGGTAAGTGCTTTTTCATGCAGTACGGATTCACAAGACTTACGCACAGTGCTGTTTTCAAACACTCACAACCGGCTTGGCATTCACATGCCGTTATCAAAGATTATAGTTTTCTCACTGACAGTGAAGCACTATGTTTATCAGGGGTAAACTGCATTGCATTCTCAATATTTTCGGTCAATTTATTTTGCAACACCCTTTTGCGAGTGAGAAGATATCATAAAGTACAATTTGGAAAGATTGTAAATTAATCATCTATATTTCTCAATTGAGCCAAAAACGTTTTCCATATGTGTCAGAATAGATGGAAGTAAGATGTTGCCAGATACGATGAGTAGATTCTGCTCTACCAAAGTACTTTCGAGCAGAAGTTCTGACGCACCTCTCCATAATAGCGCCCTTTACGTATTTTCCACAGTTACGTATTCTACATAGTTATTGTGGTGTCACCGCCAGACACCACACTTGCTAGGTGATAGCCTTTAAATCGGCCGCGGTCCGGTAGTATACGTCGGACCCGCGTGTCGCCACTATCAGTGATTGCAGACCGAGCGCCGCCACACACGGCAGGTCTAGAGAGACGTCCTAGCACTCGCCCCAGTTGTACAGCCGACTTTGCTAGCGATGGTTCACTGACAAATTACGCTCTCATTTGCCGAGACGATAGTTAGCATAGCCTTCAGCTACGTCATTTGCTACTACCTAGCAAGGCGGCATTATCAATTGCTATTTATCTTGTGATGCATGTGCCGTCAGACCGATGTTCACCAATTATGGAAGGTACGTACTTTTTTTTACTAGACTCACTCCTTTAACTGTTCCAGACCTCACGCCAGCCTGCGTGAGCTTAAACGCGTGCCTTTCGGCTACCAATCATAGTGGCTTGGCTGTCTTGCCAAGTCACAACAGTTATGGAGACTCACATTATAATAATAAACAGTTCAGAATGAATATAGCGATGTCAAACGGCTGTTAACTATTTAACGTACAGCGATACATCGATAATAAAGAGAATGAAATACAAACCAAATACAAAATATCCATCGTTGCACAAGCACAGTGAAGTTCACTACCTTTACTGCATTGTACAGCCCACCTTTCCGAATAATTTAATTTTCTAAATTATTTAAAATAATTTTATAAATCTAAAATTACCTTACAATGAGCTTGACGACGTTCGTGAGATTGAATCGCCTGTAGATATGCAGAGAAAGTCCATCTGCATTTCCTTTTTTGTGTTGGATCTACGACTCTGTCGTTAAAATCTGTAGACCTGTGAATCGTTTCCTTCTCAGTAGAAAGCACGGCAAGAGCAGACAGCCTATCTTCATCTACGGTACTTCTACGAGACTGTTTGATCCACGACAGAGTGTGGAAACACCTCTCTGCTTCACGCGGTCTCATGGGATAGCAGCCGCTAATTTCGGCATATTCATGGAGTCGCCAAAAGATTGTTGTAGACTATTTTCGATGAAAAATTTTACAAGGGCTACTGCGCTTTTCTTTTCTTAAAAATTATTTCGAGAATAGATGATTTGCAGTTCTGTTTTTAACTCAGCTCCATTCAAAAACTGCGCAACAGCAAAAAGAATTTTTACAGGACACTTATTTGTCAGTGAAAAGTAGAACTGCTGGTGAAGTAAATTAGAGACCAACAAGTGGTTTGCTGTGTGGTATTATGAACAATGTTTCTAATTTTCAAAATTTCGTTTACTTATCATAGTTCAGGACATATGATGTCATAAACAGTGCGATGCACGACAGACTGCCTCATCATACATGACGTTTGTATTCATTGCTTCTTCACTACTACCTCTGTTCGCAACACATTCTGCACAGAGTACCGACGTACGCTGCATTAAGTTCAGTTGGTGTTCATAGCAGATCCACATAGTATATGACGTTAAGATGTTTTATTACAGTGGTTTAGATTTGTCTATGATTTTCACGCATGGCGCAGGCGCTGTCATAAATTTGAGATTTTATGTTTCCTTTCGGTGTTTGGACAACATCGGCGGGTACATTTTAAACTGAAACAGCTAAGGAGGAAACACTGTTACGCGATTGATTTAAAAATGTCCAAAATCTTTCAACCGGCTGTTCAGTAGACAACAGGCAATGAAATACTACAAACAATTGAAATTTTGAAGATACATTAGAAGTTTAATGTGCTATCACAGACACAAAGTCTGTCTTAGCTATTTCTGAATTGCATTCCTCGTGACACACATGTAACGTACAGTCCAGTAAATTCTTTTGTACACCATTGGATGTACCTAAAAGACAGCAGCACTGTTCGTGTGCTCTTTCACAAATGCAGCTAAAGCTCTCTGAGTATTCTAGGACTGTTAGATTCTACTGTTCCATAATGTACACGTAACGCAAGTTCAGACTCACTGCAGAACTTAATACAGCCAGTTATCTTGGAAAGAACGTAGTGGTTTTACCTTACATTGCCGTTCTGTCTTTCTGTATTTTACATGAAAGCTGAGCTAAAGTGTTGCCTAATTTCTGTTTTTCCAAGGGCTGAAAAATGTAAATAAGCATCCTTATGTCCAATAGATTCCTCTCGTTTCTTAACCTTCTCTGTTAGATGACTTACAAGGAACAGACAAATCTTTAGCAAGGCTCATTGGAAAGTGAAAATTTCGACAGGAAAAATATTAACGTGAAATGACTCACTGTCTCCACAGAAGAGGAAAGTCCGAGAGGTACAGACACCAACCTTCTATGGGATGCATTCACTTCACGAAATGGATATCGTCGACCTTCAGGAAATGTTCAGAGCAAGCCATTAACCTGCATCATGAAAACCGAATAAAAAAATGGCGCGCATTAGTGATCATAAAGATTCGCACCATCAGTATCAAAGGCGGAGTCATTGGGAGTTACAAACCTCGCAAGACGTTCAGCTAGGTACCCCATCTTAAAGACTACATATACAATGACATCGGTTTAACGGGCTTGATGAGAACTAATGGAATGTTATGGCGTCCAGCTGACTGCAAAACAGCCTGTCGTGGTACTTATCGTGAAACTGGCTGTCCTTTAAGGCGTTGCTGCAGATAGTGCGGAAATTTTTATACGCACGGAAAACACAGACATCTGGAGGTTGAATTCATCTGGTCGACCCAGGTGGTATAAACTGCAATGTCGCACACTTTCGAGGAGTATGATTTTTACACGCAGACTACGGATCAAGCAAAAGCAACTTATTTTGACGAGCTATTAGCCAAAATAAGTGTTCGTACCAGAGTTGTAGTTCTCTTAGCCCGTTCTCCCATTGTTGCTTGCTGTGACGTAAGTATTCCCTGTTGCCCTTGCCAGGATCACACGCACAAGAAATAATCAATCATAGGCGCAGAGCGCCTCTTACTTCTCGCAGCGCAATAAATAGCGTCCAGCCAATTTACCACCTGGTTTAAAAGCCGGCATAATTGTATACGAATGCGTTGAGGAATTTATATTAGATGAATTTGATACAACTCTCTCGGAACCTATAATTTTCTGGGTCCCTTTCGTATTCGTTTCCTCTTCAAATGCCGATTGGTTGTAGCTGAAAGCATATTCCGTACTGAGCGATGGGATAAATTTGTTTACCTCCTCTACAAATTTTTGGGCCGATTGGTTCAAATGGCTCTGAGCACTATGGGACTTAACATCTGAGGTCATCAGTCCCCTAGAACTTAGAACTACTTAAACCTAACTAACCTAAAGATATCACACACATCCATGGCCGAGGCAGGATTCGAGCCTGCGACCGTAGCGGTCGCGCGGTTCCAGACTGAAGCGCCTAGAACCGCTTGGCCACACCTGCCGGCTTTGGGTCGATTCCGTAGTTTTCTGTGCATCGCCAAATTGAGGCTTTGTTTGAAATCTCGTCGCCTTACGTCTTCCAGTTGTGTGGCATTGTCTGAAGTTATGCTACCATCCACTGCTTCTCTTGAAATTACTACAATGTATGTCGCGCTCAATTTGACGTGCCTAACGTAGTAGGTCTCTAGCATGTACTTCCAGTAAAGTGTATGGAGCACCATTGAAACGCGCAAACATCATCAGTTTTTGTGGCAAGTGCGCCCTGTCCTCCGTTGAAGTTCTTCTTCTGCACTACCGGTCATATTTCTGCGGACTTGGTCAAAATCTGCTCATAATTGTTCTTTGCTATGCTGTGAATGATTTTCCAAGTACGTAAGAATGTTTAGTACCTTTTCCTTGGACAACGATTGTCCTTTACTACATTTCACTGAAGACGGGAATTGGGGCTCTCTACCCGACAAAAGTGATGGCCCGACACCTGCCTCAGTGCCACTTTCTCTTGCTGAGCACGTAATCGTCATCACTGCACACCTCACGTATATTGTTCGCACTGTCGAGCATACACGGCACCACGCACTCCACTGACTCACCTCGCATGAACGCTAATCTTTCATGCGCCACTGCTTCCTCACTCGGCGAGATTTCTTGGGTTCCTTTCTCATGAAAACTCAACTTCGGCTACTGTTATTGAAGATATAACGCAATGTCTGCTTTGTTTATCGTTGCCATTGCTCTGCTTTGTATCAACACCACCAGCACTGTCCACAGTCCCATCAGAAGCCAGTCTTTGTACAGCCCGACGGTCCCACCGGCTGCGAGGGACATCACCTGAATTAGCAGTATCACGGAGGCGGTACGAGACTTTTTGAGTGTTTACTGACGAGATTAGCTCATCGTCGAGGTGACCTCATCTTGACTCCCCTCAGCGAAGCGGATCTGACGGGTGTAGCCGCGCGGGCTAGCCCTCTGTTTCTTTACAGAGATATTACGCTTTCTTCTTTTTTTTTCTTAATTTTGCATTCTAACTCACTGCGGGTTTTCTCATACATTTGCTCAGAAAGACTTAAATCGCTCCCGTCAGTTATTGTTTGATCCTTCGTGAGGGAATGAGCAGGCAGACTACCTTTTGTGTGTCCAGACACTCTGCCGTAAACTTTCTGGCAGATGGGAACAGATTGCCACTTTTTAGTGCACAGCCACTGCCTGCCACTCAGTGCCTTCATTGCTGCTTAATTTGGGCGAGGAGCCGTTTCTCAACCGCACTACCATATCGGTGGACAATTTCAGTACGATTATTTCTAAAATGATCTGAACATTTGATGAGTACTTCGCTATTACATTTGTTTTCTCCCTGCTCCGTAAGCGTTGAACGTTCCCACACAAGTAACAAAGGAACAAAAAATGCAACTACTACCTCAGACGTGTACAGAACAACGAATGATAGCGCATCCGCTACTTACCTGACGAGATAAACCGCGTAAGCAGGGCGACAACTAACGGCAAAATACAGCTCAGAGGCGCATGCCAGCGATTATAGCGAGAAAGGAGTGGTATGCCGATTATGTCAATGAGAGTTCCAGCTGCGGTTGTTGTGACTGTGACGCAATCTTTGGCAGGCAGACTGTGATGAGACGGGCTAAGTGGGTGACGCTCCAGGAGATGAGGCCACAGAATGCCTTGAAACGTCGTTCATGGCACAGCCTGGACTGGAGCCTGGAGTCACCTGGAGACGCTCCCATCGCCTACCGCTGCAGCGAGGGGCGACGTCTGGAGCGCCCTGGCGGCTGCAGTCCAGCTGCCTCTCGGCCAGCCTGGAGTCTCCTGTCCAGCCCCGCACCGGCAGCTCTGACACCAACGTAAGACTGCCTCTCCGCTAGCGCTCTGCAAAGATTTATGAACGCGGGTCTATATGTCTCATCAACCAGCTCAAATTAGCCATATCGCCAGTCAAATCACTTAACGATAAGTCTATTTTTGACTTGAATAATACTCTCTGCGCCTAGCGAGGTACATTCCACGTTACTGTGGTACCACTTGTTTCGGGTAGAGCTGACTCTATCAAGCTGGGGCAGAACTGCAAAGGTGACATGGAGCCTCGAATTGTTTTGTGGACAGGATATCGAAAGATCGCAAGTGAACTGTCTCGAAGTCTCAGGAATGTAACAGTTGCAATCCATGTAACCGATCACGTGTTGTAAACCAAGTGGCTCCCCATGAAATGGACGAGAATGAGAACAAAGAATGCAACGTGGCACCCTCCACTCTGCTCGGGGCCTCGATACACCGATCGTCCTTCGTGGTGATCTGATCAGAACGAGGGCTTGTACGGATTGACGGTACAGTGTCCAGTGTCCAGTGTTGTACTGTCGGGGTGGCTCTGCCCGCTTCCTCCTCAAGGGGAGCCGCAGCAGTGGCCGCAGTGCTGACAGTCAGCTGACTTGCTGACCATTTGCTAGTAAAAGTGTGCAGTACACCCCACGCCGTATCGACTACTGCTGACTGCTGCTCTCTTAGTGTTTCACTTTCAGTGGCTGCTTGTACTGATGTGGATAGGAGAAGTCGATGTACGCTCGTGTGAGGAGTCAGAGTGCAGACATGGAGGTGGCTGAAGGGTGTTTTGCAGGTCTGCTTCCGGAGTTCATGCCGTGCGGCACCCCGGAGCACCTGTCCGCCGCCGTGGCAGCTGTGGAGCACCTGGCAACCATCGTCAGCGGCTACGGACTGCCGCCGCCGCCTGCCGGTGTTGGGGGGGAGGAAGAGGGGTGCTCCGGCGCCCTGGCGCAGCTCCGCCGCCTCACGCACCGCCAATCCTCGGAACTCGTCGGGGAGCTCGGCTGCCGGATCGCTGCCGACTGCATCGACTCCTGCTCAGTACCGAGGTACGCACCCCACTCGACGCCAAATCTACTAACTGTACAACTAATCCTCTTCTTCTGTCATTAATTTTGATCTCAATGCTGTCACATACTTTTACTATTTCCCGAGACAGACCATCTGGCAGTAAGCATACATTAGTTAGACCCAAGGAGGCAGTGCACTAATACCTTCTACCGCCGCCTCTTCTGTTGACACTTTGCACCGCGTAGTCGAAGAATGTGACTCGTGGCATACGTCTCTCTCCAGTCGCTGTCTCCGCATATCGCTACAGGGAACAGTAAATGGTCTAATGACGATAGTCAAATATGGAAAGCGGTAACCATCAATAAAACATTTTGCGATTGAGACTCATTACCTTACTAAAATTCAATTTGAATCCCTATTCCTTAACCATATTATCAAAAATCAATAAGAGTACAGTGTCATTTGAGATGACAACAGCTGCA